>NW_007727719.1:341659-357758 GCF_000696425.1 Galeopterus variegatus | reverse complement strand
ACACTGTACCCCACAAATATGCCCAAATAAATGGTAAAATTTTAAAAAAATTTAAATAATAATAATTAGTTAATATTGCCTCACAGAAAAAGAAATCAGAAAGGCTGGTCAATCCACCAAAGGGCTTTGATGTCTGCTGTTTGTATTGCTTTTACATCAGTGCAAAAAAAAAAAAAAAAAAAACCCATAAAGTTCAGTAATCTAGAATGAGACTCTGTTTTAGATATTGCTACAGTACCAAAACAGACAACCATTGACAGTGCTAAGAGATTCTTAGGGCATGGAGGAAGATGTCCTCTCTCTCCTCTCTCTGGGATCATGCCTACCCTTGGAACCCCAGCATCCAACAGGTCTGAGCCTCTTGTGTTACAGGACTCATGGGATACAGAGCTTTCAGCTTACACACACTCACACACACACAGAGTCATTTGGTTCCTACACAGCCTGGGTGGCTGATCAACAGTTATAGCATCCGCCCTACACTGTGCCCAGAACCCTTTTCTTTTTTTTCTTAAATTAGTTTATTTATTATTATTATTTTTACATTCTAAGGTAGTGTTGTGGAGCAGTTAGGAGAGGGAGAGAGGGACAGGGAGAGAGGGATATGGTGGGAGGAGGAAGGGGGCACGGTCAAGGCCTGTGCACCCCCCTCATTCTGACAGGGGAGCCCAGGGGGCTTCTGCCGGCAGCTCAAAGGTCATCACAGGGCTGGATGCAGATTTTGGGGGCCAAGACTGAGGCCCAAGGTTCCCCCACTGCCCTGGCTCGGGAGCCTGGGCCACTTCTGGTCTTTCCGGGTTTTATAGGCATTCTTGGGTGGTGTTAGACCTTTACTGGTTAATATCAGGACTTTGTCTCTGATCTGTGAGTTTTTTGTTTTTTCTTTCAGTTCTGTGTTGGATTATTCACTATTCCCACCACTTAAACTCTGCACTGGAACTAATTTGTTGTCCTTTGGTAACTTCTAAAATGGGAGAACGTCCCGTGGGGACCAGCACTTGAGTCCTGTGGTTGAGCTCAATTGCTGCTTTGCTGCTGATTTTCTGGGGAAGGCTTTTTGTGCAGCTCAGGTTTTAATTGTTGACTTTGTAAGTACTTTTTGGGTCTTGCGAGGTCTGGAACACCTGGGTTGTGTGGAAACTCTGATCTGGGACTGAGTCTTTTCAGGAAAATGCTCCCCCTGCAGTTCTCTATTTCTCACCATTCTCCACTGAGTGGTCCTGCGCTGACTGGAGGGCAGATCAGCTGTCCATGCTGTGCCCCAGTGTTTCCCCAGTGGGCCCATCTTCTCCACTATCCACACTCCAAATATGTCCTACAGGACAGGCCATGCACTGGTCCCTTGCCGTGACTCTCCAGCCTCTGAGTAGCTCTTTTTTTCAGTTGTCTGTAGCCCCTTGCTCCTATATGGGTCCATGGGAATCTTGTTAGTGGTCTTGCTGGTCCGGGAGCCACCAAGGCCCTCTTCTCCCCTGCGGCCTCCAAGCAACTTCATATGAAGGGCACGGCTATGGTTTTTGCCAGCTCTTGCTCCGTGTGCTCACCAGAGCCAGCCTTAAGGTACCAGGGCTCAGAACGGTCGGAGAGGTCCTTTCTTTCTCTCATCGTGGCTTCTCCTGCCTTCATGAACTCTACAGGTCCCTCCTCCTCTTCCCCTGAGCTCTAGTGGCCCCAGCTTGGCTGTTGTTGCTTTTTAATAGTTGTAAATTGGTTGATTGTGGGAGAGGGTGATGCTGGGTACCGTCTATTTTGCCATCTAGATCCAGAAGTCTCAGAACCCTTTTCTTGATTTGCCCCTCTGCTGGAGAGCCTAGAAACTCTGACTTGAGTTCAAGGAGGTAACAATTGAGCAAAGCCTTGATGATGGGAAGGGGAAGAGGCAAGGAGCATACTAGGAAAGCAAATGGTGTGACCAAAGACAAAAGATCAGGAAACCGAGGGCCACAAGCAACCTTCATCTTGCTGGACACAGAAATCATGCAGGGATGAGGAGGTGGGAGAGATGGAAAGGCAGGGCCATTTAGGGGCCCAAGTGGTGTATAGAGGGGTCAAAATTTTTAAATGCCATCATTCTTTCCTCAGAATATGACCAAGATGTCCTGGAAAGGTGCCATTTCTACCACATTTTAAACTTGGGGCAGAGAACTACAACCCACTGCCGCCACCACTCCAGTGTCCTGCAGAGTGGTGGTGGCCCTAATAAGTTACAATGGCACATGACAGTAGACAGTCTTCCAAATCATTAGGACAGCATCTCCCAGGCTGGTCTGTTGCATAACATGGAGTAATTCTATGATAGGAATAGGTTAAAGGTGTTATAGGGACCCTTGAAAATACACTCAAGTCAGTCTAGGACAATCAGAGAAATAATAGTGGTCATGAGAGTGAATGTACCCAAAATCCTATTTACCTTGATTGGTAAGGAATATGTTCATTCATTGACTTAGACCAATCTTGACATTGGTCCTCAACTCTGGTCATAAAATAGAACTGCCTGGGGATCTAAAAAAAATTCCCCAATGTCTAGGTCCATACAAGTGATTCTAGGACTATTTGGGCTAAGGGAACATGAGTATGAAGGCCTGGAGGGAAGAAAACATGGTGAGCTTATGGGGATATTCATAGTTCTACATGGTTAGAACACAGAATAGAGAAATGCATTTATCACCTTAGGCCTCAGGTGACACACAGGGGTCACCATTGCTCTGCAGGACATGGAAGAGGTGGGGTAGGTTTTAATGCTCTGCCCTCAAGACTAAAATGTGGTAAGTGTCCCTGCAGCCATATCACAGCAGATGCTGTTAAACAGGGAATCTTAAAGAAACCTTTCAGAAAGGGTGCAATGATTAAGGGTGTGACTTGGCAACAGCACAAGAAGAGCTTAATTCTATCACTGACCTCCTGAAGAGCAAGCCAGGGGGCCAGACCTGCACCTTTGGGGTAAATCAAGTGCCTAAAAAGGTAACACCCTTGGATTACCTCTTCCTCACTCTATTCCCCCTAAAGTCTTTCCATCATAGTCTTGAAAACTATAATGTGCATGTTACCTTGCAAATTTCAGGAAATATTCAGGTTTAGAGAATGTGCTCAGGAGGAATGACAGTTTCTTCTCTAGTTGCAAAGTCCAATAACTTGTAGTTAAGTTCTTGGGCTCTCCTAAGAACTTACCATATCAGTTCTATATCGGTTCTACCACTCACTAGCTATGTACTATTGCCCAGATTACTTTACCTGTTTAAAACTCAGTTTCATCTGTAATATGGGGGTAATGATGAGTAGTTACGGCATAGACTATATGTTCCCCAAATTCCATTTCCTTTTCTTTTAGGTCATACCTCTAGTAGGCCAGCCTCTCTTCCAGCTAGGTAGGCAGCGTGGCTGAGATCTGGCCCATGGAATGTGGGCAGAAGTAATACATGACACATCCATGCCTAGACCTTAAAAACCTCCCATGGGATCCTCACCATGTGCACTTTCTCCTTCTCCCCTCATCTGCCAGCAGGATGCAGAAGATCCAGTAAAATAAATCCCGATGTTTAGGTCCATACCAGTCACCTAGTCCACTCCAAGGGCTTAGGGAGGGTGGAGTTACTCAAGAAGGAACTTGAATCTCTCCTCTTCCTCCTGTCCATACTGTGCCATGAGTGAGAAATCAGCCTGTACAGTATTAAACCACTGAGATTTGGGAATGTTTGTTATTGGAATTAGCCCACCCTGACTAATATAGCAATCATGAGGATCAAACGAGACAATTTACTTATAAGCACAGTGTCAGTGAATGTGTAGTAAGTAAAAGCTATTTATTATTATATGCCCTGCTTCGGGTATGCAGACTTTCTCCTTCCCATTTTTCCAATGCAACTTTTTCCCTTTCATCCAGTGACCATGGCAACTCTGGATGTCCTGCACTGCTTTGTCTTTAAGCTTGATCACAATGTTAATGTGCTGCTTCTGTCTGGCCCTTGCCTTTCTAATAGCATTTCTTTGCAAAAATATGGGAGGAAGAAGGGACGTTTCTATTGATACGATAATGGTTCTGAAATGAGTCAGATGCATGAGGCAGTCCAACTGGCACAGTTCATCACAGCTCCATTTTTGCTTTCCCTGCCTTTCTGTATGAAGGCTACAGGGCTGAGAGTTAAATTAGTTTGAGAACTGCCTCCGATGAGCAGCACAATCTGCTCCACTGGAGAAAACATTTCATAAAAACTGTTCCTGCTGAATTTTCATGAAACTGCCAAATTTTAATTAGAAACTGGAAGACCAGATGGATAACAAAAGGAATTTAAGGTAACGAGGGTACATGTGCTTACACTCTAAGGTTAAAAATCAATAATTGTGTGACTAGGTGGCCACTTCATCAGAATTATTTGAAGATGTCCAGGGACTCCCCCTGTCGCCCTCAAACATTTCTTCCATTGCATGTCAGCAATGCCTGAAGTTAACAGCAACGCTTCACAATCACGTGTCACTTTATATGATCTCTCTTAATGCTCACAAGTCTCGTGCAAGGAAGTGTTATAGGCATGGACAACAAGGCTCCATGAAATCAAGTGATCCGCACAAGACCGCACTGCTTGCAAAGGGCAGAGCAAGGACTCGCCCCATATGTCTGACCTTTGAGGTTCTTTCTACTACACCACAGTTGCCTCTGCCATTATTAAAGCTTCATCTCTTTGCATTAAATGCTAAGTAATTGACCATTTAAACAAAATCTTACCTGAATCTCATTATATAAGTGGAGGTGTTCTGAAGGAAGCGTATTTATAGGGAGAAGCAGGGGGAAGGAGAATTTGGGGAAGTAGAAGCAAAGCCCAAGAAACATAGTCTAAAAGCCATTAGGTCAAAGCACCTGTCCCCTATTTAAATGGCCTTGGAGGAACCACTGTAGTTACTAATACTTTGTGTCCTGTGAGATTACTTCCCACCATTTGACATAAGGAGATAGAATAACAGACCCAGATTAAAGGGCTTGTATATGGCAAGGTGCAAAGGAAGAGGAGTAGAATAAAGGATAAAAGGCAATTTTACATTTTACTTCAGGTTTTCTCTGCTTGTGGAAGAAATCAAATTCTTCCATAACTAATAGATTTTGCACTTCTTAAATACTGATGCTTTAAAACTGCTAATACAGAAACGGGAGAAAGTACAGACTAAAAAAAAAAAAAAGAAAAGAAAAAACTGATGCTTTAAAACTGCTAATACAGAAACGGGAGAAAGTACAGACTAAAAAAAAAAAAAAAGAAAAGAAAAAAAAAAGCAAAGCCTAATCTAAGAAGGCCTTATCTCTCCTTAAAATGTGATCTTTATATTCTAGAAATATGAGAAAAAAGTCAACAACATGACACTTATACAAATATAGAGTGAACACACATCAGAGAATGGTTCCTGTTTCCAAAGAGAATTAGAGGCATGAAACTCATATAGGCATTGAAGAAAGAATGTTGCAATAAGAAGGTTGGTGATGGAGTTTGGATGTGTTGTCCCCTCCAAAACTCATGTGGAAATTTGATCTCCAATGTGGCAGTGTTGGAAACTGATTGAGTCATGGGGGCGGATCCCTCATGAATGGATTAATGCTCTCCCTGGGGAAGGAGGGGTAGTGAGTGAGTTCAAAGGACCATGGCATCATCTCTCTCTCTCTCTCTCTCTCTCTCTCTCTCTCGCTCCCTCCCTCCCTCTTTTCCACCATGAGTAGAAGCAGCCTGAGGCCCATGCCAGATGCAGCTGTCCCAGTATCATAAACCAAATAAACCTCTTTTCCTTATAAATTACCCAGTCTCAGGTATTTCTGTTATAGCAACACAAACAGACTAAAACAGTTGGATTAGATAAAAAACAAAACAAAACAAAAAAGAAACTGGTTAATGTCCTGTGGGTAATAGAACCATAACTTTGAGGATTATGTTCTACACTTTTCAGAATTCATTTACGTCTCTGCTGCACACAAGTCTACAAGTTCAGATGTAACCTCATTGTCTGAGCCTTTGATAAACAGTAAGCAGAAACTCAAAGTTTAAGCCTAAATAATTAAATAACCCTTGGGCAGGCCTGTGGACGGTGCTCCGCTGTGGCACTAAGAGGACATGCTGCTGATCGCTGCCTTCTTTCCAAGTTTTGAGTCCAGTGGTTCAAATTGGGCTCAGGTCAAAATTTTTTAGTTCAAATTCTGAATTGCTTTTGAATGAGTGAGTGTGTTTAAACAAGGAAAGAAAAGGAAGTAAAATGAACA
The DNA here is from genome assembly GCF_000696425.1 of Galeopterus variegatus. Taxonomy (NCBI): domain Eukaryota; kingdom Metazoa; phylum Chordata; class Mammalia; order Dermoptera; family Cynocephalidae; genus Galeopterus; species Galeopterus variegatus. Next base: position 351,526 of record NW_007727719.1, on the reverse strand, counting down.
TTTGTACTAGTTTGCTAGGGCTGCTGTAATTAAGTACCACAGACTGGGCGCCTTAAACAGCAGAAAGTTATTTTCTCACTGTTCTGGAAACTGGAATTTCAAGATTAAGGTGTTGGCATAGTCGGTTTCTCCTGAATCCTCTTTCCTTGGCTTGCTGGCGGTGGCTTTCTCCCTGTGTCCTCATGTGACCTCCTGTGTGTACACCCCGAGTGTCTCTTCCTTGTTTTTATAAGGACAGCAATCCTACTGCATTAAGGCTCCACCCTTACAAACTCATTGAACCTTAATTACCTCTTTAAAGGTCCTATCTCCAAATACAGTTACTTTGGAGGTTAAGACTTTAACATATGAATTTGAGGAGAACACAACTCAGTCCATAACAACAACTGTTTAGCACTTTCTTTGTACTAAGAGCTTTGAAATACAAAACTGTCTTGAATGCTTACTCCAATCTGAAGAGATGGGTGCGTTTTACAGATGCGGTCCAGGAGGTTAAATAACTGTCCAAGATCACCACCCTGGTTGCAAGTGGATTTGGCTGTCATCTGGATTGGGGGAGACCCTATCATATGAACTCAGGAGCTAAAAGCAGGCCATTTGTGGAGGTGGTTGGGTAGGTCCTACAACTTTACAACTTCCTTATATTTGCTATTTGTAGTAATCCTCCAACCCTAAAATGAAAAGGTCCTATGGGATTGTTTTCTAGGTCAGCATTACCTGGAAAAGCCATAGAGACTGGGTCCCAAGCACAGCCATTACTGTGAGGATGAGAATTTCAGGAATCAGAGTGAGTGGTGGAAACCAGCTGCCAAGCTGCCCCAAATAACTGGGAGCTGCAAGATGGAAGAGAAGAGGGTGCAGGCAGCTGGCCTATGCAGAGGTCCTGGTAAGTCGGGAGAGACTATCTGAGGGGCCTCACTCCCTTCCCCATGTCTTCCCTCACTGCTTTACTCGGTTCAGGTTTACTGAGCTCCTCCCACGACCAGCACTCCTAGCCCCTGGAGGATTTACAACTCATCCCCCAAACCCCTTTCTTTATTCTCCCTAAAGTCTCCTTTCTGGGGACAATGTATCTCCACTCCTGCCCCTGCACAAAAATTTCCCTTAATAAGAAATGATCAGTTAATTTTCTTTTTCTTGGGTTCAAATCCTAGCTCTCCCACTGCCTAGGTTTATGGCCAATTTATTTCACCTCTCTAGCCTCAGTTTTCTTATGTCACAAATGGGCATATCAGTAATGCTGACCTCTTAGAGTTGTTATGAGAAATAAATAACACAGTGTAATACACATATAAAGATCCTCAACACAATGCTCAATACCCAAGAAAGGCCTGGAGAGGCATGACACCTTTTTCTTCTTGTGCTTTTTTTCTTGTTTGTCATTATTTTTCTTGTTCCCTGGTTTTTCCTAGAAACTGTGTCTCAAAACCGTTGGTCATCTTTGTGAGGATTCAGAGGCGAGGTGAGGAGAAGTTTTCCCAGCTCTCTTTGGGGGAAAGAGGCTGATGTGGGCCACAGTCACCTGACATGGACAGGGAAGCCAGGGCCCTGGGGAGGCTGTCTGCTTGGGTCAAGGCACAGTCTACTGTCTTCTGTCTACTTCCAAAATGTTTATCATGTGATTCCTATTTTCAATGTATACGAAATTTTCTCATCTATAAAGCAGGGATAATAATTCCTTGCTTCCAGGGCAGGTGAATTGATCAATTGAGACAATGTTTGGGAAGCGCCTGGCCTGAAGGAGGCCCAGCCAGTGTGTTCCTCCATCTTCCTCGCTCCAGCGCTGGGACCAGCAGGGGCAGTGCCAATCATGGGGCATGCAGCGGGGCTGGTGCAGAAGCCTGTGCTTCCCCGCTGCTAGCACTATGCCTGCCCTGGACCCACAGGACACTGGTCCTATGGTCATAACCAGTTTCGTCATTCCCTTGCTATTTTCTGGGGTCAAATTCCTAGCTTCTTGGGTCATCATTCCTACAGAAACTGCTGGCTGTAATACAAGCCACAAGTGACGGGCAGCAATGGAAAGCTCTTAGTTCTTCCAGAATGAGAGTATAAAGCCAAACAAAACAAAACAGAACCCTTCTAAAGGCGTAAGACAAAAGCAAAAGGTCTGAAATTCAACACCATGAAGTTCAAGTTCCCAAAGCATGAACGGTCTAGTTGCACTATTTTTCTGTTAATTTCAGAAACTTAAACCAGAAAACAAAAACGAAAACAAAAAAGCAGTTAATGACCTCCTTGAAAGAATGAAGGAGTATCTCTTTTTTACAAAATGACTGCTAAGAGCTATCTGCGGAGTGATTCAGGCATAAAGTGAAAGAAGGATAAAGAAGAGTAATCGTATTTAAATTTTATATTCCAATAACCAAACTCTACTCTAGGGCAACACTTCTTAGAGCCACAGCTTTTCCTTAGGATCACCCCAAAATATATTTCCTGGCTAAATTATTTTCACCTTGCCCATAACTTAGAATTATCCTTGTTTTATTCCCTAACAACCTTCTTTTTTTTAAAATAGATTTCTGTTCAAGTGTAACTGGTAGGAAGGGTGGCCTACCATGAATTGCTTGCCTGAATTTTTGATGCTTAGTTCTGACAAAATTAAAATACATTTCCAACAAAAATGCTAAACAGTTAAGATCATACTTCATTAAAAACATTCTGGGATCATTTGATTCTGTATACTTTTGGCTTAAACTGTACCATATGCATTTTGGATAACAGCAGTACCATGTGTATACCGCACACGAAATGAGAAAAACAAACTGTCCAATCCCCTATTTTTACAAGGTATTTCTCTTTTCTGGGGAGAGAAATTAAGAAGCTATAGAATGTTAGTGCTATACCAATGGGGAAACTGAGGCCAAAGGAAATGAAATCTTGTCCAGGGCCACGCAGTCTTTCCACAGTTCTTGCCAGAAGGTGTCTGTCAATTTGTTTCGGATTCTATATGAAGAACGCACAGTTTCCCTGAGTTAATGGGTTATTGATTAATGTTCAGAAAAGTGCACAAAGAGCTTTGTATGTTCCCCACAATTCTCTCCTTCTCAGCAGGAGTGCTAAGAGCATTTGGGGCAGGACAATTCTTCGTTGTATGTGGAGGTCCCAAGAGTTGCAGGATGTCAGCATTTCCAGTCCAACAAACGCAAGTAGCACCCTGAGTTAATGGGTTATTGATTAATGTTCAGAAAAGTGCACAAAGAGCTTTGTATGTTCCTCACAATTCTCTCCTTCTCAGCAGGAGTGCTAAGAGCATTTGGGGCAGGACAATTCTTCGTTGTATGTGGAGGTCCCAAGAGTTACAGGATGTCAGCATTTCCAGTCCAACAAACGCAAGTAGCCCTCCCCAGCCAGGGTGACAACAGAGATGCCCTCACGCATTTCCCACCACCTCCTAAGAAGGCAGTACTGCCCTGACTTGATACCCAGGGCACCTAATGGCAATTCTGGGATCAAAACAATAAGGCCCCTCCTTCTCCCTACCCTGTCCTCCCCAGGGTCTTCTATAATACTCCCCTCACTAAATAGTCCTTCCTTCCTTCTTCTTAAAGCTAACTGAGCATCTAGGACTGATGTTTATCTGTTCACCAGCTTCAGGCATATGGCACAAGATGAAGCAGGAGGCAACTAGGTCGGGTGTTCTCACAACTCCTCAGGACACCCAAACAGCTAGTTGTTACTTACTTTGGGATGTGCAGGAACGTGTGCAACACTTTCCATGCCTTTCCAACAATCACTTCCTGGAAGGATTGCTGGCAAGGGCAGTTTACATGGACAGGATCTTCAGATATCGCCCAGTCCAAGAACTTCCTTGAAAACCAGAGCTTAGATGTCAAAAGTTGTGCCCAAGGTCACACAGCTCATCCATGGCATCATCAGACCTTGGCCCATTCTCTTTTTTCCACGTCCCAAAGATGATCTTCCCCTATGCCACAGCTTTTCCAAGGGTCAACCCTGCTTATGCAACCAGACAGGGACCCAATGCCCATCCCCTCACCGGGCTCCTGCACTCACGCGGTTATTGTCTGCTCCTGTGCGAATAAGGCGAGATCACCTATGCCCTAGGAAACCACTCCGATGCACAGAGATGGTGCTGTGCCTCAGTTTCAAGCTAGCTCAATCTCTTATCTCAGGCAAGAAGCCTACCCCCTCATGCCTCAGTTTCCTCATTTAAAAGTTGGGGGCCAATAATAATCAAACTGTCTGTGTTATGATGATTAAATTAGATGATGGTTCTAAAGCACCTACAACAGTGCCTGGCACATTATAAGCATGTGTTAAACGCTGGTTGTCATCATCGTCATCATTATCAACTGCATCGTTGATTGTTTTTTCTCCCCTGCTAATTGATCCAGGGAAAGAAGCAGGGCTGGTTTAATTTCTCCCACCAGCATGAGCCAGAGGGGGCTCTTCCTCTGGGGACATAAGCGATAACTACTGTTTTTTCTCCCCTGCTAATTGATCCAGGGAAAGAAGCAGGGCTGGTTTAATTTCTCCCACAAGCATGAGCCAGAGGGGGCTCTTCCTCTGGGGACATAAGCGATAACTACTTTATGGCTAATTCAGTTTCTACTCAACTTTAAAGACAGGTATGAAAATGTATAAATTCAGCATTCTTAACTTTGGTAATAAAAATTAAGCAAAACAAAAGGTTTATTTTTAGAGTAAAAAGTACCAGCCTCTAAACAAACTTTTCTCTTCTACAAGCCCATTTCAGCTGTCTCTCCTAGTAAGTAATCATTCAGTCAAGGGAATAGTAAGATAAATCGTGGGTTCTGCCTTCCAGGAGGCTTTTTCAAAGCAGTGGAACTTGCTGCCGTCCTTTCCATTTGCCTGGGTTTCACTCTGTGATGGGTTTGGAATCTTGGTAAACTAAATAGGGGCAGGGCTGAAATAATCCTGAATTCACTGGCCTCCGACTTCCCTCCTTGCAGACCACTACTCCTAATAGGGTGGTTCCCCAGACTTCCACACCATTCCCAGTGCTCTTAGAGCCCGGTCAGCGGCTTCCTACTAAAGGCTGGGTGGGAGGCGGTACTGAGCATGTCTTTTCATTTTCCATGTTCCGATGCTTTGACATCTGACGCAGTGCTGACTCTGGAGGGACTGCTCCTCCCAGAGTTGGCCCATTCCTAGAGATAATAAAGGACTCACCTGGGAGAATGTACCTTTCGTATACAGCCAATCCAGATTCCATACCCCCAACCACCTCCTCTATCTGGTTGTCACACTTTGGGCCACTCTTCCCCTGCCCTGACCACCCAGGGCCAGCTACCAAACAACCGAAGACAGCCTTTATGCCCCGAAGTTCACTGAAGTTATGCACGCCAGCCAATCCAAAGCCTGTTTACCCTGTCTCGCCTGTTCCTTCCCATGGGAACCACAATATAGGCTTTTGTTCACATTTTCTCCTCGCTGCCTCTGCCTCCTGACCTACCCCGGTGCTGCCCCGTGTGGCCCCTGCATGGCGTGCTGGGCCTCCTGTTTATACTCACAGGAACTCTTTAGAATTTCATGGGGAGCCTTTAAAAGTGATGCCCCAGACCAATTAAATCCGAATCTCTAGGAATGTGACCCAGGCATTAAGTGTCTTTTTGAATCCCCCAGGTGATTCTAAAGTGCAGTCAAGTTGGAGAACAGGTGCTCTGAAACACCCTTCTTGACACTTTCATAGTACACATCTCCAAGTGTAAAGAATCTTTCCGGTGGTAATCTCCAGTGTCTTCCTTTGAACACTGAAAAATGTAGGATGTTTTAACCTGGAATCTTACTCTCTACTATCTACATTCATGCCTCAATTGCATAATTATCCTTTCAGGAGATCAGATTTTGCCATTAAAAAAGACTTTACCCAAGACAGTGAGGAACTTTTGGTGAAGAAGGGGTTAAGATGATGGCCAGCCCAGCAGCATGCTAGGAATTGTACAATGACAGCGCCGGCCGGTGAGGCGCTATTGGCCTGCAAAGCAGCACACATATCCCTCATTCCACGCAGCTCATCGGAGAGGCAGTGGCCGGCAGCGGCCAGTACTGTGCCCATCAGAGTCAGAGCACCCGGAGTAGGTCCCCAGTACCACCTCTCACTAGCTGCAGGACACAGGCAAGCTACTTAACCTCCTGGACTTCTGTTTCCTTTTCTGTTAAATATAGAGGAAATAATAATAATAACTGGCTCATGGGGTTGTTAGGAGGATTAAGTGAGTTAATATACATACAGTGCTTTAGAATAGTAGCTGGCAGACAATAAGCATTCTATAAGTGTCAGCTTCGTTATTATTGNCCACAATTCTCTCCTTCTCAGCAGGAGTGCTAAGAGCATTTGGGGCAGGACAATTCTTCGTTGTATGTGGAGGTCCCAAGAGTTGCAGGATGTCAGCATTTCCAGTCCAACAAACGCAAGTAGCACTCCCCAGCCAGGGTGACAACAGAGATGCCCTCACGCATTTCCCACCACCTCCTAAGAAGGCAGTACTGCCCTGACTTGATACCCAGGGCACCTAATGGCAATTCTGGGATCAAAACAATAAGGCCCCTCCTTCTCCCTACCCTGTCCTCCCCAGGGTCTTCTATAATACTCCCCTCACTAAATAGTCCTTCCTTCCTTCTTCTTAAAGCTAACTGAGCATCTAGGACTGATGTTTATCTGTTCACCAGCTTCAGGCATATGGCACAAGATGAAGCAGGAGGCAACTAGGTCGGGTGTTCTCACAACTCCTCAGGACACCCAAACAGCTAGTTGTTACTTACTTTGGGATGTGCAGGAACGTGTGCAACACTTTCCATGCCTTTCCAACAATCACTTCCTGGAAGGATTGCTGGCAAGGGCAGTTTACATGGACAGGATCTTCAGATATCGCCCAGTCCAAGAACTTCCTTGAAAACCAGAGCTTAGATGTCAAAAGTTGTGCCCAAGGTCACACAGCTCATCCATGGCATCATCAGACCTTGGCCCATTCTCTTTTTTCCACGTCCCAAAGATGATCTTCCCCTATGCCACAGCTTTTCCAAGGGTCAACCCTGCTTATGCAACCAGACAGGGACCCAATGCCCATCCCCTCACCGGGCTCCTGCACTCACGCGGTTATTGTCTGCTCCTGTGCGAATAAGGCGAGATCACCTATGCCCTAGGAAACCACTCCGATGCACAGAGATGGTGCTGTGCCTCAGTTTCAAGCTAGCTCAATCTCTTATCTCAGGCAAGAAGCCTACCCCCTCATGCCTCAGTTTCCTCATTTAAAAGTTGGGGGCCAATAATAATCAAACTGTCTGTGTTATGATGATTAAATTAGATGATGGTTCTAAAGCACCTACAACAGTGCCTGGCACATTATAAGCATGTGTTAAACGCTGGTTGTCATCATCGTCATCATTATCAACTGCATCGTTGATTGTTTTTTCTCCCCTGCTAATTGATCCAGGGAAAGAAGCAGGGCTGGTTTAATTTCTCCCACAAGCATGAGCCAGAGGGGGCTCTTCCTCTGGGGACATAAGCGATAACTAATTTATGGCTAATTCAGTTTCTACTCAACTTTAAAGACAGGTATGAAAATGTATAAATTCAGCATTCTTAACTTTGGTAATAAAAATTAAGCAAAACAAAAGGTTTATTTTTAGAGTAAAAAGTACCAGCCTCTAAACAAACTTTTCTCTTCTACAAGCCCATTTCAGCTGTCTCTCCTAGTAAGTAATCATTCAGTCAAGGGAATAGTAAGATAAATCGTGGGTTCTGCCTTCCAGGAGGCTTTTTCAAAGCAGTGGAACTTGCTGCCGTCCTTTCCATTTGCCTGGGTTTCACTCTGTGATGGGTTTGGAATCTTGGTAAACTAAATAGGGGCAGGGCTGAAATAATCCTGAATTCACTGGCCTCCGACTTCCCTCCTTGCAGACCACTACTCCTAATAGGGTGGTTCCCCAGACTTCCACACCATTCCCAGTGCTCTTAGAGCCCGGTCAGCGGCTTCCTACTAAAGGCTGGGTGGGAGGCGGTACTGAGCATGTCTTTTCATTTTCCATGTTCCGATGCTTTGACATCTGACGCAGTGCTGACTCTGGAGGGACTGCTCCTCCCAGAGTTGGCCCATTCCTAGAGATAATAAAGGACTCACCTGGGAGAATGTACCTTTCGTATACAGCCAATCCAGATTCCATACCCCCAACCACCTCCTCTATCTGGTTGTCACACTTTGGGCCACTCTTCCCCTGCCCTGACCACCCAGGGCCAGCTACCAAACAACCGAAGACAGCCTTTATGCCCCGAAGTTCACTGAAGTTATGCACGCCAGCCAATCCAAAGCCTGTTTACCCTGTCTCGCCTGTTCCTTCCCATGGGAACCACAATATAGGCTTTTGTTCACATTTTCTCCTCGCTGCCTCTGCCTCCTGACCTACCCCGGTGCTGCCCCGTGTGGCCCCTGCATGGCGTGCTGGGCCTCCTGTTTATACTCACAGGAACTCTTTAGAATTTCATGGGGAGCCTTTAAAAGTGATGCCCCAGACCAATTAAATCCGAATCTCTAGGAATGTGACCCAGGCATTAAGTGTCTTTTTGAATCCCCCAGGTGATTCTAAAGTGCAGTCAAGTTGGAGAACAGGTGCTCTGAAACACCCTTCTTGACACTTTCATAGTACACATCTCCAAGTGTAAAGAATCTTTCCGGTGGTAATCTCCAGTGTCTTCCTTTGAACACTGAAAAATGTAGGATGTTTTAACCTGGAATCTTACTCTCTACTATCTACATTCATGCCTCAATTGCATAATTATCCTTTCAGGAGATCAGATTTTGCCATTAAAAAAGACTTTACCCAAGACAGTGAGGAACTTTTGGTGAAGAAGGGGTTAAGATGATGGCCAGCCCAGCAGCATGCTAGGAATTGTACAATGACAGCGCCGGCCGGTGAGGCGCTATTGGCCTGCAAAGCAGCACACATATCCCTCATTCCACGCAGCTCATCGGAGAGGCAGTGGCCGGCAGCGGCCAGTACTGTGCCCATCAGAGTCAGAGCACCCGGAGTAGGTCCCCAGTACCACCTCTCACTAGCTGCAGGACACAGGCAAGCTACTTAACCTCCTGGACTTCTGTTTCCTTTTCTGTTAAATATAGAGGAAATAATAATAATAACTGGCTCATGGGGTTGTTAGGAGGATTAAGTGAGTTAATATACATACAGTGCTTTAGAATAGTAGCTGGCAGACAATAAGCATTCTATAAGTGTCAGCTTCGTTATTATTGCCCTCTCAACTCTGCTCTGGCCCAAAGTTCTTTTCTTTTGGACCATAAAAGGTAAAAATCCCCTGATTCCACAGTTAGGATACCATAGTTTAGCTGTCCTTTGAGAAATTGTCCATATTTGTTTTTCTAAATTGTCTTCTGGTCATTTCTAGTTAAAATCATCAGGTTGGGGTTGGGGTAATGAGCTGGGGCAAAGGCAAAGGATATCAGTTGACAGATCTTGGCACATCTACCACAGTAAGTGTCTACTGGTTTTGCCTGCTTGGCTTCCATCCTCTCTGCTCTGGCAGCAGCACCAAACTTTCCTTTGGGGAACCATCCCTCTCCCATCACATCTACTCCTGGTAGGACTGCCAGTCAAGGTGCCCTGCTTTCCCATGGCAAATGAGCAGGCACCTGACCCAAGCTCAGCCTGTCAGACTCTGTGCCTTGGGGAGGAACGTGGGGGGTGAGAACTGGTTGGACTGGATTCACCTGGGGACATTGTCCACTAGCTCCTGCCACCTAGATCCTCAAATACTCACAAGTTCCTCCATTTTTAATGCTTGCTTGGTCTGGTCTTCCTTGGATCCTACAAAATCACTCTATCACCATGGCAACAAGGTCCTTTTGTGCTTAAGTTGGCAGAGTCAATGTC
>NW_007727719.1:321665-341213 GCF_000696425.1 Galeopterus variegatus | reverse complement strand
TGCTTTCCCATGGCAAATGAGCAGGCACCTGACCCAAGCTCAGCCTGTCAGACTCTGTGCCTTGGGGAGGAACGTGGGGGGTGAGAACTGGTTGGACTGGATTCACCTGGGGACATTGTCCACTAGCTCCTGCCACCTAGATCCTCAAATATACTCACAAGTTCCTCCATTTTTAATGCTTGCTTGGTCTGGTCTTCCTTGGATCCTGCAAAAATCACTCTATCACCATGGCAACAAGGTCCTTTTGTGCTTAAGTTGGCAGAGTCAATGTCTGTCACTTGCTACCAAACAGTCCTAAGTGACACACTACCTCCAAGCAATCTTAAAGATCTGTCACTGCCCTCGCTCCCCTCCCATTTAATTCTGGCAGGACTACCAGTAGTGGAATGCCTTCTTGGTGACATGCCCTACACATGCATCATCACTAATTCTTATATCAACTATACAGAGATAGTATTATTATTTCTACTTTATGAATGTGGAAGGTGAGGCACAGAGAAGCTTAGCAACTTGCCCAAGGTTGCACAGCTAGTAAATAATAGACACAATATTCCAACAGGTCTGTCTAATTGCTGCCCTCAATCAGTAAATGAAATTTATTGGAATCAAAAGCATTTTCCTGCCATTTCATAGACTCCTGAGGTAGGAGAAGATATTAGCATCCTCTAATGCAGTTTTTTCTTTTTCTTTCTTTCGCTTGTAAACTGATTATAAGAAACAATTCATATCACAACCGTGCACACACACACACACAGGGTGGAAACAAAGGCTTCAAAAGGCAATAGCTACCCTGATAGGTGCAATACACTCCAATTTTTTTATTCAAACAATTATATTTTTAAAGTTCTGCTGGTATCCCCTAGATTGATTTCCCAACCCACTATTGCATCTTACTCACAGCTTCAAAACCTCTGCTCTTTTGAGAAAACTGCTTAAAATGACACCAGTTTGCATGTCTGGGTGTTTATAAAAGGAGGCAAGGCCAAAGCTGGTATCCCCTAGATTGATTTCCCAACCCACTATTGCATCTTACTCACAGCTTCAAAACCCCTGCTCTTTTGAGAAAACTGCTTAAAATGACACCAGTTTGCATGTCTGGGTGTTTATAAAAGGAGGCAAGGCCAAACTTGATCTTTTAAGGCTCCTACTAATGATTTGTTTACTTGAACGATGTGTGTTTCCTAGGCCACACCAGCCTGAGGGGAAAACTGGGATCATAACCACAGCACAGCCTGTTCCTCTCCCACTCTGCTTTCATCGGCTCTTCCAGAACCACCGGCACCCCCACCTCTGCCAAGGACTTCGTCCAGTCTTTCTGAGGATGCCCAGGGAACATTGTACATGTGCTCCCAGACATTGTACATGTCCCTCATTTTCCTTTTCTTCTGCTCTGGCTCCCTGCTGGGATCCTTTGCCAATTCCTCTGATGTCTGCGGGACTGTCACTGCTGCTGGGCCACGAAGGCTGAGCTGTCCCTGGTGAAAACTCTGGTGACTTTGGTCTGAGCCTCGGGCCTGGATGAGGTGCCATTTGTGTTACATCTCTACAGCAGCTCCTGGTGCCAACCACTGTGCGTGGCTCCTCATAGCACCCACGTGCAATGCAATGGTGCCCACCAAACTAGAGAGAACCCTCTCTGTTGCAGGGATCCCAAAGTACATTACACTTACCCTCTCTAATTTACACATGTTCAAGGGTAGTGAGCTGTAAAAATCCTTACCCTACGTTCACTACCATCTTCCTTTCCAACAGCTCTGGACCTCGTCCTTGGGCCAAGCATGGGTGCTCCTACTCTCACCCAAACTGGTGAGTTCTTTCTTTCCCAGGAGGCACCTTGGTTCCCTCATATGGCTAGACTCTTGACAAGGCCACAATCTGTCATCCTTCCCAGAAGTGCCTGTTTCCCAGAGTCAATATAGACTTCTGCTAACCTCATTTTTATTTGAGAGCTTCGCTTTCCAGGTACCAGGAGTCGCAGGCTCAGAACTCAAGTGCTGTTGCAACCATAATGCTGATGACGGTGATGATGATGATGGACCTTTCCCATGGATCAGACCCCACATGAAGCACCTTAGATACACTGTCTTATTTAATTCTCTCAACAAATCTATGTCATATGCACTATTATCCTCTTCATTTTATGGAAGAGAACACTGTGGCTTAGGAAGGTTAAATCGGCCCGTGGTTACACTGCTGGCCAAGTGTACAGCCAGCTCGGACCCAGCTCAGCTCTCCCCTGTAGCTCAGCCTGGGTGCTGAGCCACCTCAGCCAGGCCTCCCAGCTTCCCTGGGCCTCCTTCCAGCTCTGCTTTCATCTTTCTAGGCTCCTCTCCCAAGGGCCCCGGCTGTAATCCACAGGTGGGCTGCCAAACCCTATCTAAATGCCTCCAAGTTGGTGGAAACCCCTAAGCTCTGCTCTCCCTCTTCCCACAGCCTCCCTGTGCTCCCCCAGGCTTCCTGGAGGAGTAGCATGGGAAATGTCCTCTCCCCAGGCCTCTCAAGACTGCAGTGTAGCAACCTGACCTCGCCTCCGCAGTCCCCTCCTCAGACCCAATTCCGGAGCCTGGAAGCAGTTTCTCCTCCCAAAAAGGCCATCAGCATCCTGCACTACATGGTTAAAATTTTGCCTGATCTTAGTGGGTGTTTTAATTGAATAAAGAATTCAAGTCTGGGCTTTAAATGCCATAGAAAAAGAAAAAGTTACTGTCTTTTCAGAATGCCCATTGTAATTTGTCCCTAGAGCTCCCCTCCGTCACCAACGGTCTTTTTTCCACTTGAACTGACAAACTGAACTGCCAGATAAATACAGCTGCAAAGTGAACAGTATGGATACGATTTCTTTCCCTCATTCATTTGCCCTCCCAGCTTTACCCCACAACAGTGAACGACTGCTCACCCTTTGGCTGTGTCTACATAGCACAAAGCCAAAGGCTGACCCAACAGTCTTGACAATTTGGTACATTTGAGAGTGAAACACAGGGACTGAATTATGCTGTTTGACTTCATCAGTCACTTTCACCAAGTATCTGCCATAGTGTCACCCTATGCTGGGTGGCGGCTCTGCCACTAACCATCTGTGTGACCTCTCCCAACCTCAGTTTTCCAATCTGTAATATGCAGGGATTTGATCCAAGATCTCTGGGGTCCCTGAAGGTTCTCAGGGTCTTTATTTTGTAGTTACAAAATACATCATTTACAAGTCAGACAATTTAGGGGTGACTGTTTGAATAAAAATGACACTCCATAAAATTTTCACCACATCATCATTTTATGGAGCAAGTTTCCGCTGTGCACTTGAAGCAGGATTCAGTTACAAAAATCTGACTTGTAGCCAACTTTTAAGTGACACTTTTACTGTTTAAAGTGAGGCTTGCCTGTGGGTCACAGCTTCTAAAAACACCATCGTATGCTCCCTCCTGCATAGATTCCTTGACAGTGAAGCATTAGTAGAATTCATTTTTAAATCATTACTTCTCTTGGACTGGTGGGGTTTTTTTCCTTTCTGTAACATACAACATATTTACAAACTCTCAAAAACTGGCTTAGTGATAATAATCTACTGGTGCTTTTGAAACACAAACCAGGCACTATCCTTCCTCTGCCTAAAACCCTGCAGAGGTGTCTGTTGCAGTCCAGATTGTGAGCAGGCCTTAGCACATGCTGTTGCCTCCACATGGAACGCTCTCACAAACCCCTCTTACTCTTCCTTGTCTTGGAACTCAGCTCAATCATGACTTCCTAAGGGAATTGTCCCAGACTTCCCTGACTAGGTCAGACCCCTTTATTGTAACTCAGGAGCAATTTGAGGTGCATTTGGATGAGGATGTGGTTACCATGAATAGACTGGGCACTCTGCTGTGCTCACATAGTCTGACTGGTTGCCCACTGTGTGTGCAGCCCTGTACAGGCACCAGGTCCACAGCAAGGTCTCTGCCTTCATGGAGCTTACAATCAAATGCGAGAATGGACATGACCCCTCCCCTCACAGAGCTCACAGGGAATTAAAGGAGTGATGGCAGTTAGCGTGGGGCCAGCTGCACGCAGGACAGGGTAGAAGGGCAGGCACTGCATCATGCACCGATGTAGGATGAGGTTATGTCATAATCATGCATTTGCTCAAACAGTCCTCTTAGTACTTTCCATCCAGGAACTTGGAGGAGAAGGGACATGGACTGACAGCTCAGGCTGGCTGTGCCACTTGAAGGACGATCTCCTTCAACATGGTAAGACAATCAAGGGGTCTGTTTTCCTCCTCTTCCTCCATCCTGAGGGTCTTCCCACCCTCTTGGACTAAACCATCCCTCCCCAGGGCCAGGGCCTCTTAATTTCTGCTGCTTTAAATGCATTTTCTTTTCCGATGGTGCATCTCCTTTCCCATCAATTACACCAGTAACATAGCCTGCCGTATTCGTTTAATTTTGTAATAATTACAGAACGTCTGTAGATCCAGCTATTCCCGTCTGTAAAATCAACTAGTTCAGGGCAGAACTGGGATCTCAAGCCAGGTCTCCGGTTCTCAGTCCAGCGTTTCCCCGCCATCTCGCAGCATCCTGGGCAGAGCCAGGCCTTTTTCAAAGCCCCGGGAAGCCAGAGTCTGTCTCCTGCTGGCAGGGAGTTCCTTCCAGGCTTCTGCGGCCACTGCCAGAGAAGGGAGAGTGCGAGAAGTGAGAAGGGGGCCTACACTTCTCTTTCCCTCTCTCATTGTGGAAGAAGGGAATGGATTACACGTGGGGGGAGGGGATTATGAAAATCAATAATTCATGACAGTTGATAAATGTCAGAAAAGTATTTACTCACGTTCATCCCCTGAAAGTCACATTCTCCATGTGTTCTTATTTGTCTTTCAACGATGGCATCAGCCAGGTGCACTCAGCAAGAGATAGCAAGGTATTAGCAGCATGCTGCCGAGAGAGTTTCCTTTAACTTCATTTTTCCAGCCCGGGTTGGCTCCCAGGCTAGTTTTCCTTACTAGGTTGTTTGCTACATGAAAAGCAAATTCCCAGAGGTTTCTTAGATTGCCGACATCCTAAGCAAAATGACTGCTCCCACCCACTCGCCCACCCACCCACTAATAAGACATAATGCCGTCTATTTTTGGTAACAATTAAAGGGCCTCCCAGTGAAAGCAGAAAGCTGTTTATTTTCTGTTACATCACTTGACTTTGCCTTCGAAGGCTGGTCTGTGCTCAGTGTTTTCGTGGTGATGCAAGTCGGCTCTCTCCTCCAGCAGTTGGATCCCTCCCAGCTCACAGCACCTCACAGGTCTCTTCCCCCGAGCCGTGCAGTGCTGGAGCAAGGAGCAGCTCACGAATCAGCTGCAGGTCCCTGTTTTGAAAAGCAGAGATACAGAGGCAGAAGAAAAGGGTGGACTCCTATGTGACCTGTTCTTAGAGCAAGACCATCACCATCTGAATTCCAGAAGCCCTGTTCATGTTTGGGGATATTTTTTCGACTGCATGGAAACAGAGAGAAGCAAAAGGATGGGAAATGCCTGCATCCCCCTGAAAAGAATTGCTTATTTCCTATGTCTCTTATCTGCGCTTTTGCTGACTGAGGGGAAGAGACCAGCGAAGCCAAAATGCCCTGCCGTGTGTACTTGTACCAAAGATAATGCTTTATGTGAGAATGCCAGATCCATTCCACGCACCGTTCCTCCTGATGTTATCTCATTGTAAGGCCCGTAAGCATTTTGATATCTAATTTACAATTTTAAAATTCCAGCCGTGTATTTGGGGCTTTGTATGTACCGGTAGAAGGGCATGGAGAGAGAGATTCCTCTTGCATGCTTGGCCATGTGACAGTGCTAACATTTTGCTGCATTTAGAATTTTTGATTTTTATTAGCTGCTTCTGAACGTGCTTGGATACCCCCCAACCCTGAACATTATTATGAGAAACCTGTAGCAGATTCATCTCTCTTACTCCATCTGGGAAGGAGCAGTATGGTACTTTATAAAATAGTGTCAAAATAGGAACTGTTATGCTAAACCGGATTAACATAAGGTTTGTTCTGTGTGTGTGTCTCTTTGTGTGTCTGTTTGTTTGTTTTTTGTTTTTTGTTTTCTTTCAGATCCTTTGTGAGATCTGGTTTTACTGAAATCTCAGAAGGGAGTTTTTTATTCACACCATCGCTGCAGCTCTTGTGAGAAATATTTATATCATGACTATTTTTAATATGGCATATATTTGGATAAGCCCTGTAGTAAAATTATCTCAATATTAATTTTGTCAAATGTGAATATGTTTCTGAAAGGAAAGAGAATATCAGTAAAGCGAGAGGTGCACAGGTTTGTTTGAGACTTCACAGCAGCAGTGCAGGTTGATTCTTGCAGTGGTAAATTTGTTAACCTCTAATGCTGTCTACTTCAATGGCTATTTATGAAGTTGTTGGAATGTTGCAACAATGATCCCAAATCTTCTCCACTATTTTACTTTCATTTTTAACTTGAGAACTTTGGTTATTTTGCCTTGGAGTTTTTGAATTAGTCGATACAGAACCCAGCATAACATATGTGCTCAAGATGTTGTCTCCTGGGAATCCGGGGCAGGCTGCTACTCGGTATGATTTACCATGTGGGAAAAAAAAAAAATGTGGTTCTTTCTAGGTAATTCCTTAACATATCAATTCTCAAGAGACTGTTTTCTAATCTCATACAATTTATAACTAGTCCCCTTACAAGGAGGGAAAGAAAATATTAATGTAGGATAGTGCAAAGAATTACTCTTTGCTATGTGTTTTGAGTTGGCCACAAGGGAACCACATATTCAGTCTATGCCTGAAAATATTTTTTAAAACAATATTTGGTTAAGAAATTAGATCTCTTCACAGGCATAATGTAACATGCATAATTTGTTCTGATATGTAATGTTTGGCAATTGGAGTTCTAATTCTTAGAGCAGTATCACATAGGGGTCAAGAGATCTCCCAGTACTCAGGTATCAGGCAAAAGAATTGGGTTGTAGCTAGACGTTGCAGGGAGAATTAGCCAATAGTCAGTCAGCTGAGTTTTAGGTATCTTAACTGCATGACTCAGGACCCAAGTTTTTTGCGTGTTTTGTTTTGGTTTTTCTTGCCTTACTTGGCCATTTTAGCTGTTTCAGGTTATATACACATAGGCAAATGGCATGGAATTGAAATTGGAGAGGCCTATGTTTGAATCTCACCTCACAACTCATAGAACCTAGACATGTATTCTTGTGCAAATTACTAAGTCTCACTGAGCCTCAGTCTCCTTATCTGTAAAATGGAGATGATAACACACACTTCAAAGGGTTGTTATCAGAGATAAATAAGACTTAAGATTTAAAGCACTTGGTGTAAGATATGGCAAGTTGTTACATGTTTTTATGAATGGTAGGGTTTTAAACTTTTATGCTAAGCCAAATGTCACTCAATCTATTGTTTTGTCTGTATGAAATCTCAAAACTGGTTTGACTATTTCATTGAATTCACAAAGTTGATCGGGTATTTTGACATTACGTAATGAAGTTGGCTAATATCCTTCCACTGGCTAATGTCTTCAAGTGACTAATAGTTGAGTAGACTATTTCTAAAGAGTTTATCTATTTGATTGATGGCTAGTGGCATGATGAGGGGAAGTGTTATCACATCAAACAAATCCAAGAAAGATAGTCTCTTTAGCACAGAAAGGAGCAAAGTCCCTAATTCTGTGATCCTTACATAGGATAAGAATTGCTGTATGTGAGAAAGTGATAAATTGTGTTTATGTTGCTCATTTGTTTCATAAATAAATGGCTCATTTAGAAAGCATCCTTTTGATGTGCTAAACCACCTCCCTCCCCCTAGGAGAGTAAAATAGATCAGTCCTTAAAATTCAAGAAGTCTCAGTCACACAACTCCTTATATTCTGACACTAGATGGACACTAACTTTGACAAGAAAGCCTGGATTGATCAGCCTCATCAGCTATAACATTGTGCTAAACCACCTCCCTCCCCCTAGGAGAGTAAAATAGATCAGTCCTTAAAATTCAAGAAATCTCAGTCACACAACTCCTTATATTCTGACACTAGATGGACACTAACTTTGACAAGAAAGCCTGGATTGATCAGCCTCATCAGCTATAACATCTCCACTTTGTTTTCGTTGGGTGGACCCAGCCACGGCAAGCAGAGATGCTGGACAGTGTTATAGAAATAGTTACCGGCTGCTGCAGGGTAATGTGATTACACGTATTTAGAATCACAGAGGGAAGCCAAGGGACTAGTTTTTAAATAGCCCAACCGAGTGTGTGCCATGCCCCTGTGTCCCATGCTCTGAGTTCCTATGGAACATTCCAGTCCTTATTTTCTAAAAGCAGTTCAGGTTTCAGAAATAACAAAAGGACGAGTAATTCTTGCCCTGTACGTCCTCAGTTAACTCACATTGGCTAACCTCAACATGGTAGATTTGGGCCAGGGCTGATCTTATGCAAAATTATTAGGGGTCGAAGTTTGTCCCTAGTCTCCAGGACCCTGTTCTGGAAGACTTTGTTCTCCGTCCTTGCTGCCCAATATTCTCTGCATCCTCCTGTCCTCAGGAAAGGTCTAAATAAGCTTATTTCCCCTGGGGAGGAAATAAATAATAAGTACGAATGGGGTCACAACCAAAACAATTGTGGGAATGCACGCATCACAGTCAGAAGGAGTTCTGTGGGACAGGGCCGTCCAGTGCCCTGAAAACCCCGCAAGGGTTGCCAACCTCCCATTGGAATGTGAACACCAAGGGGCCTGCACTTGGTCACCATAGATCAGGCCTAGATCACACCAGCCATTGCTAGGGGTTTGCAATTAATTCTTGAGACACTTGTGACCACAGATTATCAAACTGACCCATCATCTCCTGTAAAAAGATAAACTTCAGAATTAAATCTGCTTGATTGATATACAAAAGCAGTTGGTCTCTTACACCATTGTTGGAAAGGGAAAAGAAATGCACCCTTCCCAACATCCACCCTAACAATCCGATAATTTCATTATGGCCCCAGATGCTTTTTCAGACCTTCTGCATGATGAGAAAGACTTTCTGAAATGTCAGCCTGAGGTACTGAGGAAAACAGATGCGATACCTCAAGTTACAGGTAGTATTTGGGAAAAGATCCTGGTAGGCCATGGCTGGCAGTTTGTGTTGGAAAACAAGGAAAACAAAAACCCAGAATCTGTAGAGAAAAGACAAAGAATAAAGTTATCCAATAAAAATTCATCAGATTAGGTATACAAAACATTTTTTTTAATCTCACGGTTTTAAACAATAACACACATGCACACACACAAAAATCCTTTCTCAAGTAAATACAATTTTATTCATGTTTCCATAGGGCCAGTTTTGAAATATAACCAGTGAGAATGATTATGCATTCTAACTTGCTTTTAGTGATAGAAAGTGGTTCTTTTAGTGAATGAGATTTAGAAAAATGTGTTTTCACACATTACAACCCTGTTTCTTCTCTATTACAGACTGAAATCCCCAGTGATATAGACTCATGACAGAAGTAAAATTCAAATTTAAGAGGAGAAGATGTGGCCACATTACCATTTGTTTATAACATATTTTAATGAGCTAAACCCCTCTAACTCCTAAGAGAGTTCTATTTACAGAGAATAAATTCCAGGGTTAGTTTTAGTATCATGCTCAAAAAAATATATATATGTAAGAATTTAATTTGACCAGAAAAAAAACTCTACTTATTCCAATAAGATTTGATTTTGTTTGAAACACAGAATTGATCCTTCCGGGGTGAAAATAGCATTATTTTAAAAATTAATACACAGTTGACACACAAGTACATAATGCATTAGAAATTTAATACTAAAAGCAAGTGGAAAAGCAAATAGCATGGACAAGAGACTAAGTCCATTCTTACTGTGACTTTATTAGTTAGTCCTTCAAAATATTATTTGCCCTGGAAAAAATACCCGTGGCCTATCTTACCTTTAAAATAACTGCCATCATTTTCTGTCCCTTCTTATATACTACAAGTGTGGGAAAAATTAGCAATCGTCAATGAGCACTCAAGCCGGACCTATCAGCTGAGAGCGCATCAGAGGACCGATTAGCTGTTGTAGATGAGCATGTTTTGGTTTGTGGCTAGCGGATGCCCACACGATGTACTGGAAAGTAAAAATTTGTTGTCTAGATTGTTTTGTCTACAGTTTTCCCAATGAGACACAGATCTGATCCTTAACTTTTTAGTTAATTAATTCTTGTAACTGTGTAAACTAGCCCTGTACGGCAAATGTTTTCTTTGTAAGCCTATTTCCTCCTCTCAGTTATTCAGGCAAGAAACGTAAGAGTTACTCTCCCCTTCTCCCTCACTGTCCTCTTCCAACTGGACAAGTCCCCTCTCAGACAGCGTGAGAATCCACCGCCTCTTCTGCCCCCAGCGAGGGGGAACCGCCACCCCCTAATTGAGGCTCATCGAGGCTGCGTTCACGGTTTCTCAGGCTGCTTCCTCTGTCTGCTTTCAGTTCCCATCCTAGCCATGTCCCTTAGTGTTACCCTCGGAAACGCAGCTCTCACCATGTCACCTTCTGCCTGGAAGCCTGTAATGGCTCCCTAGAAACAGAGAAAGTCTAAATGCCTGAGTTGGTTCTTTCCTATTTGTCCAGGGTTAACATTGACAACATTGACCCCCCCCCACACACACACACACGCAAACATGCTCCATTCATACCAGGCTGAAGTATCTCAATGCCATGACCTCAGATTCTGTAGACTTTACTGATGTCCCCAGTACTGCTGCTATTTATTAGAGCTGTTTATGGTTGTATCTGCCTCATGCCTAGGGAAGAGCCTAGATGTTTTAGGCCTACACATCACTTTTGATGTATTTGTTGAATTCAATCCATACTTCCATAGATTTCATGCTAAAGATTCCTGTTTTACAATCCATAGATAGTCCTGGTCATGTTCACACCCTTTCTTATGTTGGGTATACCCAATCTAAAAGTGAGCCAAACCAAAAATAGTGCAAAGAGATATTTGCTCATGAAGTTATGACTTCAAACTTCTGTCAACAGAGATTTCAGGGAGCCAGAATATCTAAGGCAAAGCATCTCAGCCTTTCTGCACACCCACTGCTGAGTCTCTTCCTTAGGCTCCAGGTTCCTCATTGGACTGTGGAGGCTGACTAGTCTCTCTTCTTTTTTTTTTCCTTTTTGTCTTTTTTTCATGTCCGGCAACGGATTGCAACCCTACCGGACTGGGACTGGCAACGGGATCGCAACCCTCGGTGTTGCTCCCACACCTCGCTCAGCCAGTGAGCGAGAACCGGTCTGTATGTGGGATCCGAACCCTCGGCGGGAGCGCCACCGTGCTCCCAAGCGGCGCACTGTAGCAGTGCGCCACCGGGCCGGCCCAGACTAGTCTCTCTTCTAAGAGGGGTAAAATTCCCCTTTATCCAGTCTGATAGGATATCCAAAGGGAAATGTTGTTTAAGCATTATTAAGATTTTTAAAAATTAACACAAAGAAAATTTCCTTTTTGACTTATTTATATCCACTTAGCTAAAACAAGTGTTTATTTATTGTATAGTTGCAAGTAGTGACAAATGAAAGCAAAAGCCTCCCATTTTAGCAAACATGTTTTGGGGTTCCACCAAGTAGCAGGTCCAGTGTTGGGCTTTGTAAGGGATACAAAGAAAAGTGACAAGCTGTCACTCCCTACCCTGATATGGCAGCTCCAAGTTAGCAGTGATTCCTAAAAAGGTAAATTGTACTTTGCCTGTATCTGAATGTATTGTAAGGTATCTTGATAAGCTTTCTCGTTTTGTTCAAAATGGTATTCAGTTGATTGGTAATGCCAGTTGTTGATCCTTTAACTAACATGGGCTGCAAAACATCTGCAGGGGCTTTAGAACATCAGCCATGATATCAGAATGGCTGACCCTGGTGAGCTGACATGACAAGTGGCAAAGAACACAGGCTCTGTGGTCAGATAAACCCAGGTTCAAACCTCCACTCTGCTGCTAACTAGTTGTGTGATTTGGGGCAAGCTTAATCAAGCCTAGATATCTGTATCTACAAAATGGGGAATAACCATGGTACCTATTGCACAGGATTACAGTAAGGACTAAATGAAACAGTGCATGAAAAGTGCTTGGCACCGTTCCTGTAACTCAATAAACATTAGCTTTATTATAGTATCTGAAAATCACTTTAATTTAAACTACTGTAACATCACAGTAGTGTCTGGTTGTGTGATCTGGGTTTGACTGCAATCCTGGCTTTAAAATTTAATGGTTCTACATACAGGTCTCTATCAGAACCTGCTAAGAAATCTTTCCTTCAAATACTTCTCACAGGAAATATGATCTATTTACCTTTCAAAAACAGTCATAACCCTCTCACTTCTCCCTCATGAATAAAATAACTGGCACCACATTTTGTAAAGCATGTCAGATTTGGTTTAAAATAATTAACGTTGGCCCGTATTCAGATGAGTGGCTCTGTGGTAGGATGCATAGAGGCTTGAACTAGAGGTCAGGAGACATAAGTTTGAATTCCAGATTGGCCACTATTGGGCTGTGGGACTTTACATAGGTCACAAAATTATACACGTAAAATACCAGAGGTAGATTAAATTATGCTTCTCAAACTGAAATGCTAATGGGGTTTAGGGTGGTAAGATAAATGAAGGAAGCAGTTGGTTATAAGACAATATGGAGTGGTGGTGACTGAGGTAAACCAGATTAGATAGCTTGCCTAAAAATGACGTCCTCGCCTCCAACTGAGTATTGCTGATGGGAATGTGGTACATGGACAGGGGGCCATATCTTCCTATTTTTTAAGGGAAAGCAGAAATCTGTAGGCAGATTTTTAAACAGGATAAAGACCAAACAAAGCTTAAGTTGGCATTTTGAGGCCTTCATATTCAATTACGACTAAGATCTCTTCCTATCTTAAAATTCTATTGTATTGTATTGTATTCTACAAACAGAGCATTAATTTAATACAATATAGAAAATGACCTTGTTAAAGAAATGGACAAAAATTATTTTATCAGTTCTAACAAACCAGTAAATTAAATTGTTAATTGACAGAGCCTCATAATGTGGAATTGGCTGTTATAAAGTTATCTTTAAAATAATAATGTAATTCTCAGTCTCCCAAACAGGTCCAAAGGGATCTTACCAGGCCCTCCACATAGTGGCTGATGGTATAACAGTGTTTCAATATCTCTCTCATGGGGCAAGGACTGGAAAGGAATTGTTGGGTCCATTTACATAGCAGGATGGCAGGTGTTTGCCTGCGTAAAATATGATTTAAAAGTGCTGAATCTTTAAAAAATACAGACTAAAATGTATATGTACAAATAACTCTTGACTTACAAAGAATTCATCGTGGATGAGTTCATCATAATTCTTCCCAACTGTGCTTCCATGGCTATGAATTTCTGAATCCTTGTTTGAGAATTGTTCTCACTGCCAGTTTACAAGCCATGCAATAAAATCAAGTATGGTTTTGTTAAGGGCATCAGTCATTTTTGTATCGTCTGGTGCTAAGCACCTTATATATCATTATTTATTTTATCCTTAATAACCCTTTGAGGTGGGTATGATTATCTCTATTTTACAGATGAAGCACTGAGTCCTAAAAGAGTTAGGTAACCTCCTCAAAGTCACACCCCTAATAAGTAGCAGAGCTGGGCTTTAACCCACATCCTCACTTTTAACCACTTCTGTTTACTTCCTCCTAAACATGAATTATTGGGCTTGACTTTGCATAGTTTTGTTCCTAAAATCAAATTCCCTCTCAAAGGGTCAGCCTTTGCCATTAACAAAAGTATTCAGGGGAATGTGTCCTGATTTCTGGAGACAATGACTGAAAAAGAGTTTCAAAAGCCCTTTGAAAGAGGGGCAGCATTGCTGGCAAGAACATCTAGTTTCCCTAGGTTTCAACTCTCATTTGTATGTGTAAGCTCCAATTTCTCTGCTGAAAAAGAGAGAGAGAGAGAGAGAGAGAAAGAAAAGAGCAAGGGAAAAAGGCTTTATTTACTTTAAAGTTACACCTTATACCAGTGTTTTCTAAACTTGTGTCCTGTGGCGCAGTTGTCCTGAAAGAAAAGAGTCTGCTCAAATAAATTTGGGAAACTGCGCATTCTCTCCTTGCTTGGCTATTCACACTGCACCTTGGCATTAAAAATTCTCTGAAATTATTTAAAGTTGTTTCACTTTTCTAACATCCCATAGAATATTGGTTCTATGAAACATACGTTGGGAATATATGCATGTGATATTTATTTTATTTATTAGCTTAATTATTTATAGCTCACCTTGTTCTAGAGAGGCTGGATAGCACAGCATAGACAGGTAGAAAGAATCCCATTCTCATACTATAAACCGTTAGTCTCCATAGAAGGAGCGACTTGAGCCAATTTCGTTAGCATGGATTTACTGATGTGATATCTGAGAGTCAGGGCTCACCACCACCTATACACCGGTCAAGCAGCTTGGAATACCTCTTCTTTAGAGATCTGCTAGTAGATGTTCCTTTTGGGGGAGAAGGAGACGATCACTCACAGCCAACTCAGCAGGAAAAAGGCTCCTGAGCTTACACTCTTGCTGTTTTTATTTGGAGCGGGTTCCCTCACAGCTATTTCCTAAGTAGCTAAACCACCATTTCCCTGGGTTTGTTCCATGGAATGTTCATTTTGGGTAAAGCTCAATGATAAAAGTATCCCCTTATCGACAAGATTGGGAAGCTGCATATTTAATTCCCTTTTGAAGAGTCTAAATCTACTTAAGGATAGAAAAGACTCTCACAGTTAAGAACCCTGATTAACTTCTTTAAGCCACTTTTCTTAAACTTATCTGCCATTTTTTTTTTGTTCGTGGAAGTATATTAGCCCCTTGAAGTTCTTGCATTCTTGGGAATATCCTCTGGGAAATACTGGGCAAGGCTGTTGTAGGTTTGCAGCAGGTACTGGGCAGAGCTGATGGAACAAGAAAGGAGAAGCTGGCTTCACTCCTGGCCAGTAACCAGTCCCAGTTAAGAACCCTGATTAACTTCTTTAAGCCACTTTTCTTAAACTTATCTGCCATTTTTTTTTTTTTTGTTCGTGGAAGTATCTTAGCCCCTTGAAGTTCTTGCATTCTTGGGAATATCCTCTGGGAAATACTGGGCAAGGCTGTTGTAGGTTTGCAGCAGGTACTAGGCAGAGCTGATGGAACAAGAAAGGAGAAGCTGGCTTCACTCCTGGCCAGTAACCAGTCCCAGTGAAAAGAACTTGCCTGAGCCTGGAGTCCCAGCTCTGCCACTTACAAGCTTTGACTTACTTTACCTGTCACATTTGTTTTCTTTATGTTCTAAGCAGAGAACATAAAACCTATATTATAGCATTCATCTGAGGATTAAAATGAGATGCCAACCTGCTAAGATGAGGCCTGGCACAGAACAGTCTTTAGATAAAATTCTAGCTGCTTCCTCTTGTTGTTTTACAATCAGGGAGATAGAGGGGGATTTTATAAAAACATGGGAAGTGTGGGTATGACTAGTTGTGCCAGCTCCTAGAAAAGGCAGTTTTGACTGTCCTGGGAAGAGGGGTAATGGACCATAAGACCAAGGAGTGGGTCCATGCTCCAATCTTTGCTAGTGTGCATGCCAAGGATGTCCCCACAAATCTAAAACCTACAGCCTAATCCTGGCCCTGCCACTGACAAAAAATGTGACCTTGGTCATCACTTAACCTCTGTAAGCCACAGTTTCCTCATCGAAAGAGAGAAGTTAGACTATATATGTCTCTGGAGTACCCCCCACTCAGATTAATGTGGAGCCAAAATTAGGTTATTCCCAATCCATCCACATTGAAGAGGTGGTAGTCTACTTAAGGATCAGCTGAATTACATTGAAAATGTTTTTCGAAAATGAGAGTCAAAAAGAACTGTCAAATAATGTACTCGTGCAATGCTTCCCATTTGATGCTTTCCTATCTTAAGAGCATATTTTAAAATATTCAAAGGTAAATTATTCACATGGCATATGCACTTAGAATGTGTGCATTTAACTAATGTGAATCATCAGCCTATTATTAAGTATCATTCAACCAGCCCTATACTTTTGGATAAAAGAGAATATTAGTAATAACCAGAGGGTCTGAATCATTTAAGCAAAGCCAGCTCTAAACAAGCTGGAAAGCGCTCCACCTGAGCCCTCATAGCTTCCAACGGTTGTAACTGTGCATCTTGTGCACTCATTTACAAACACATATACACATGCATGTACAAACACACATACCCATAAATACTTGGGAATGTGCACACTCATGTTCCTACACACTTCCCATGGCTGCTTAATACCCTGGACAGTGCCTATCAAAGTCTTGTTGGGCAGGTGACAAGCCCACTGGACCTAAGTTTCCTTAGCAGTAAAACTAAGGAACTTTGCTAGATATGTCAGGGCTCTTTCAGCTCTGACATTTCACGTCTATGTTCTTTGCTTAGATATTCTTTGGCAAAAGTATTGGAAACATACTCATATACATTATCTCATGTAATTGTTGGAATCATCCAGAAGTCTTTTTGCTATTATAATTCCCATTTTAACAGATGATGGAACATTATTCACCTATTTAAGGCATTAATGTACAATAATAAGTGGCAGCTACAAGCTTTGAAGTCCAGTTCTCTCTTCTATATCCAATCAATGCAGTCTCCAAGTGACAACTAGGTACTGGCTGCTCACTCCTCTCTTCTTTATCCAGAGTAGTTTTCACAGAGGGGGATAATATGGGAGAACCTCCTATGTCATCTCCCCTCCACAGCCAGGAGAACCTGCTCTGGGCTGGAATATAGGATGCAGACCACTCATGGGCCAATGACAATTCTCATGGCAGTCAAGACATTACAGGGGACTGGAAAGAGTCTGAGGAAGTAAGTGTCATTCCAGTTAGGGTCCGTGATCTGGGACCAGATGAGCAGTCTGGCTTGAGACATAGGAGGTTTTCTCAGCAGGGGTCGTCCTCCCCGCACCGTTCAGCCATCTGCAGATCAGCCTCCCTGCACCCCAACCCCCCATGCCTACTCTTCCATGAATGAAGCCTGCAATGCTGCAAATACAGACTCATACATCTTTAGAGCTAAAAGAAACTATCTAGGCTAGCCCGCTCGTTTTACAACATAGAGAGGAGAAGTGGTGTGCTCAAGGCCAAACGGAGGACTTAAGGCTGAGTAGGAATTAAGACTCAGACTCCCTGATTCCCTCTTCAGTGTGCTCCTTCCCTGGCCCCTAGAAGAGGTGAGAAGCCAGGGCACAAAAGCTCTTTAGCAGCCCACCAGACTTGGCACCAACACGTGTGCCTGCACAGTCCTCTCACTCTGATGGACTCTGTCTCCAGCCTCTCAGCTGGACTTTGAGCAGCTTTAGCCTTGAGCCCCTGCAGTCAGTCCCTCATTCTTAGAGCCCCTCTCCTTCATCTACTTCTCTGTCACTGGCCCCAGGCTCCCTCCAAGCCATGAACTCCATGCTAACCCTGTCACCTACTTTTCTGCTCCTTTTGAAGTAAATTCTGCTGGTCCTAGCTTTAAGCCCAACCAGAAATCCCTTAACAATCTTATGGCCTTTTTGCTAAAGTGTTGTTGCTTATGAAGGGATGTGACCCACCCCTACAGGCAGCTGGATGGAGGCAGCTGGAGCTTGGGGTTAGCAGACATTTCACAGGTCACATCTTCTGATCGATCTCAGTGCACAATTAATAATAAAATTATGGAAGCTTTTTCCAAAAAACTTATCATCAACAGGGAACTTTAAGAATGTTATTCTAAATAACTGTTGAAATCAAATAGGCAATTTAAAAAGATTATCGCATATTAAAACTTACTGGATGCTTTACACAGAAGTAGACTTATATTTCTAAATATTTTTATTTTTAATCAGAAATATTAAAAATATATTATTGAGCACTAAACTCAGTGAATATCCTAAGGAAATCAGGAGGAAAAAAGACAATAATGATGAAAAGATAAAATGAATTAAGAAGCAGAGGGAATAATAAATAAATCTAAGATTTGATCCTTGGAAAAAAAGCAATAAAATAGCAGACATTTGAAGGAAGCAGCACTCACAAATCAGGGAGGCATTAATTATTCCACAAAAGCTTCGGGTAAATTTTGGTAAATATTTAGAAAAAATTGAGGTAGTGTCTCACCTCACATCATACATAAAAGTCCCAAATGGGTTAAAGAGCTAAATGTAAAAAAATAAGTAAATAAAAATAAAAAGGGAGGATTACATAATATTTCATTGATGTCAAGGTAGAAAAGAACATTTTAAGAATAAAAGCAGAGAACCCATACACAATGGAAGTTGATATATTTTGTTAAATAAAAATGTAAAGCATCTATATGTTAAAAATTATGAGTGAAAAGTCAAATCATAATTAGTAGGGGAAAACTCTTAACATGAAATAAGATAGGAAAAGAATATTCATATTAAATAAAAAGTGCTTAAAAAGCAGGGAAAACAGGTAAAGGACATGATTTCATAGAAAAAGAAACAAAAATAATGATACTAAATGTTGGAGGATGTGGGCAGATAGGCATTTTCATTCTCTGAATTGGATAAATAAGATAGGAAAAGAATATTCATATTAAATAAAAAGTGCTTAAAAAGCAGGGAAAACAGTTAAAGGACATGATTTCATAGAAAAAGAAACAAAAATAATGATACCAAATGTTGGAGGACGTGGGCAGATAGGCATTTTCATTCTCTGAATTGGATGTGTAATTTACTACAAGTTAGCAATAAAGAACTAGAGACTTAAAAACCCTCGATAGTTCAATAATCCTACTGTACAGCCTTTCTAAATCTCCCTCCTGGTAAGGAAGCATACACTCCCTTGGTTACAGAAGAGAAAAATCCTCCCTGCTCCTCCCACAGTCTCTTTTTTCTACTGAATCCATAAGTGTGCAGCCCTTAGGAGACGATACAGATAGGCTGAGGCATATCCCTGTGTCTACCTCCACCAAATTCTAAGGGGAAATGCCTGGCTCCTTCCCTCCCTGAGAAAAGAGGAAGTGGCAGAGACCTCCAGTGTTCCCATGGGACCAGGGCAGAGGGCAAATTCTATACCGCCTCTGCACAAGCCCACAGGATGGCTGCTTGACAAGGTCATTCAGGCAGAACATTGGTCCCCACAAACCCTTCCATGATGCTGCTGTTGTGAGGATCGTTGTCACACCTGACTCATATTATTGCAGTCTCTTGCTACATGTAATTCGTAATAACTTCTTATAGCATACATTATACGAAGTTATACGGCCTGTTTGGTCAGTGTACAATTGTGGATAAGCCAGAGCTCATTCCTATGTTGGAACATGGGATGGCATTGCATGATGTCAGAGCAGATTGCCTAGTTGAATTTTGTGAACTTCTGAATACTCTGGAGGGCTTACTAATGCACAGATTGTGCAACTCCAGCTCCAGAGTTTCTTTCTCAGGAGCCTGAGAATGTGCATTTCTAGCAAGTCCCCAGGTGGTGCTCAGGCTGCTCATCTGGGGGCCACATTTTGAGAACCACTGCCTTGGGCAAACTGTTTTTGTTTTTTTTCCTGCCA
>NW_007727719.1:279693-321655 GCF_000696425.1 Galeopterus variegatus | reverse complement strand
CAGCAGCTGCTCCGGTCAGACTTGCTGCAAGGAGCAGAGGCCCCTCAGTCACCACGGGTAGAGAGGGGGTGGTGTTTAGACCTGGAAAGCTTACCATGTGCATCCCTGGATGCTTATGAGTCACCTGGGGAGCTTTTAAATATCCCAGGCCACACTCCAGGTGTATAATTTAACCAGAATCCCTGAGTGTGGGAGCAAGATATCAGTATTTTTAAAGCTCCCTAGGTGATTCCAAGTGCAACTGAGATTGAGAATCCCTGGCTTAGGATCTAACGCAGATCTCGGCGTCCCTCCCGTGCCCACCTTCAAACACACTTCCCTTTGTGGGGTCTGCTCCACATTCTGCTCTCTCCAAAGTGTTCCTTGCACCCCCTTTTGCCCACCATGGATCCAACTCAACTCTGAGGCATCCTTTTTCCTTCAGTTCTTCTGCTGGCTGGCTCCATTTCTCAGTTTGCCAAATCCCTAGGAAGGATCTAATCTTAGCTCAACTCACCTTTTTGACCCAGGCTTCTTGAGCCGTGGGATGCTGCCCAACCTAGAGGTTGGCTACTCTGGGGCAGGAGCTGAATCTTTCTTGCCCTAATAATCTATGGAAAGGGCTGGTGGTTGTGTAGTATAAAATGCAGCCACCCTGGTCGGCCCCAGGTCTGCTGTGTGTAAACACGCGGTAGGGTGGGTGCAGTTTCCCTTAATGGGGACTGTGAGCTACCGTCACATACCTGGTTCAATAACAAATCATAATATTGAAATCAAACATATTTTAAAAATGAAAGATTGAAATTTCACCCTTTTTATAAAACATGATACAGGAGCCTTTTAAGTATACATAAGATAATAAAATGGATAGCCCATCCAACCATATTTAGAAGGTATATATAGTTTTATACGTCCTTGTCCATATAAACTAAAAGTGAATCTAGAATTGAAGGACTATGGTATTTATTATTATCTTAGTCAGAGGAATTTTTTCTAGCTTTTATAAAAACTTTTTAATTGAAGTGTAATATGCATAAGGGAAAGCGCACATATCATAAGTGTACACCTTGATTTTTTACAAAGTGAACACCCCAGTAACTAGCACGCAGGTCACTAAACCAAGCTTTATCATTACCCCGAAGACACCCGCTGTGCTCCCTTTTAGTTACTACTCACCTCCAAGAGTAATCAGTATCTCGACTCCTACCATCATGTTAGTTTTGCTGGGTTTTGTACATTATGTAAGTGCCATCAAATAGAATATACTTCCTTGTGTTCTGGCTTCTTTTCCTCAAATACTCACCCAGATTTTTGCATGTAGTTGTAGTTTTAGCCAGAGATTTTAGTCCTTGAAGTCCAGTTCAACAAACATTATTCAGCCAGGACCTGTGCCCCTGATGGGGGACACAAAAACAAATAAGGGTAAATCCCTGCTGTAAGGAACGTTCACTCTAGTAATCTGGTAGTGATCAGAATTGAATGTAAAGTGAATTCCTCTTTGCTCAACAAATATTTATTCAGTGTTCACTATTACAGGTGCTAGGGATAAGCAATGAACACTCAGACAAAAATTCTAGTGGAAATCCTCTCTTTTGTTTCCGTGACATGTGCGGGCAAGTTCTGCCCACTAATACCCATTTCCCGCTCTGTTCTGCATCTGATTTAACATAAGGGAAACTAGCAATGGAAGCTATTTCTTCTGGTGACTTGGCGCATGTAATTATGAAGTCGCTGGTCCAGCTGTGGGACAGTTTGCAAACCAACCAGTGAGCATGGGAGGTATTTCTCTGTACCTATTTCTGCCTTATTCCATTCCCCCAACCCCAATGCTGCCTATACAAAATGAAACAAAAGTCTGGAACCTTAGGAAGCTTTTGGATGTTAGTTTACCTTGGAGGAAGGCTGAGCATCTTTTTGTTTCCCAGAAGAGACAATTGCTAGAATTGTGACGGAAATCATAAATCTTTGAATTAGTTTTTACAACAATGGAGCTCTAATATGTATCACTGTTTATTAGTGTTGGCTTGTGAGAGCCTAGGGAATAAATTAATTATAAAACTATGACGTTTGAGGGAGTAGGGATTAGAAGAGAATCCAACACTACTCCAGGATTGTTAGTTTAGGAAGAAATGCAAGCGAGGATCTCATTTTGTTGTTTGGTTTATCCCCCTCCCACCACCCATTTTAATGGAAAATTTCAAGCATATATAAAAGTAGAAAAAATAGTAAAATTCACTCCTATTTACCCATCTTTCAGTGTCAAAAATTATCAGCAGATGCCCAATTCATTTCTAATTCCTTGATGTCTCCCTTCCCTGATTATTCTGAAGCAATCTCAGATGTCAAATAAACTGCTCATAAATGTTCAGAAAGTGAGATCTCCTAGTTAACAGGCCCAGAGTAAAGTCACTGAGCTCATTAGTGGCAGTTATTTTTAACCCCTGGACTTCAAAAGTAAAAGTCACAAGGTTTACTAACAGAATTATTACTGCTGTTGTTATATTATTATATTATTATATAATATATTATTGTATTCTTTGGCCTAAAAGTACCTGTTTTAAGCCTCTCATTCTGAAAACTGGCAAGTTCTCCAGAGTGTGAGGAAGAACATCTGGTTGATGTTTTCATCAATAATTTCAAAAGCAAATCCCTGCGGATTTTTAAATTATAAATAAATTTGTCCAAGTGAAAGTGTTTTTTCAACTATTTATCAATAAAAATGGGTCTAAGCCTCAATGTTTCTCGTCTTCGATCTGTCCTATTTTCAAAGAAGGAAGTTAGTTGACATTCCTGAGCCCGTGTCAATGGCCTGGCAGCCATGAGATATCACAGCACACCTGGACACAGAGCTAAAATTCTCTTGGTTTCCCAGGCCTCAAACACCAAAGCACCATTGTTTTGGACAGTCAGAACGCGACAGAGGTTTCCAGAGCAAGTAGAAAAGATTGTTAGTGTCTTTGCCATGAAAACGTGCAAAATGTTGATTGGGCTGCTTTGGCTGTCGTACCTGCCCTATTGTATCTCAAAATGTTACCCGGGGCACGTGACAGCCATCATTGTGAGGAGTGGGGTACAGAGCCCCCTTCGATGTGCATTTGATGAGGAGATCATTAGGAGTAAAAAAAGCTACAAAGATTATGTGCTTAAATAGCACTGTGGAAGACAGACATCCAGACATTTTCTGTATACAACTACTTGTTCCTATGCATGATAAGAGCTGCAAAGATTGACAATCTGCTAGTTTAACCGTTTCCATTGTGTATTTTTCTGGGCAGGTTATTCACATCAAACTCCTTTGACATGATCAGTGATGATGCTTTTATTGGTCTTCCACATCTAGAGTATTTGTAAGTAAAAAATACTTTTTTTTTTTTTTCACACGATGATTCAGAACAAATGCTCAAATTCCTACAGCTGTCTGACAAAAATATTATAACCTGTTGCAGATTCATTGAAAACAACAACATCAAGTCCATTTCAAGACATACTTTCCGGGGACTAAAGTCTTTAATTCACCTGTAAGTATGAATGTTGACATTACTCTTTTCTTTTTTTGGCACTGGCTGGTACAGGGATCTGAACCCTTGACTTTGGTGTTGTAACACCTCAGTCTAACCAACTGAGCTCACCTGCTAGCCTGCCATTACTTTTTTAGGGTTGCTAATGAACAAAGCAGTTGTTACCAGACCGAGTGGGGTTAGTTTGCCCATGCACCACGGAAAACCAAATCACCCAAGAACGTGTCTTGCAGTAGAGAAAGGTTTAATCACAAGGCAGCTATTGTGAGAAGATGGGAGATTCGCATCTCAGATCTGTCTTATCTGCAATAAGGAGGATGGCACATTTACGGGGAAGCAGTTAAGGGCAGTGCAAGGCGTGGAGAATTGTGATTGGTTAAAGGGGTTGAAGGAGTCCTTCAGTGACTGTGCCAGCACAGGCCATCTGCATGTTCAGAAGATGGGTGTGTTAACAGGATCTGGAGGTGGAGCCCTCGCCCTCAGACTTCAATGGTCAGATATTCGTGCAGGCTCAGTAGAGAGGTCTGCAGGCTCTGTCAGCCTAGCCCAGTTTGTTTTGGGCCAAGCTAACCTCAACAATCCTGAAAAAAAACCTTAGGCACACTGTGACTTCCACGCCAGAGGCGTTATCTGAAAGGGTGGACAGGAAGAAACAGAATGAAAGGTTAGTTATGGAAATTTACTGAAAAGACAAGCAATTTAAACTGGGAATAAACTTTAACTGAAAAGCCACTGATACACAGTTCGAACACCAGTGGTTAAAGCACCCACTTTCTGGGTATCCATGAAGATTTAAGAAACTCAGATGTCTTCTCGCCATGTACACTCACCATCTCTCCCTGTCATTTGTCAGGGTGTGTTCACGAAATGGATTACTATTACTATATTTAACCTAAACCAACCATGATTAGAAAAACAATCTAATGCAGGGAAATTGTGTGATGGAAATAATTTTTTTTATTGTCTACATCATTATTCACTTCATGAATAATTATGGGCTGATTATATACTTCAATTTGATATTTGCTGTTTTCTTTTTCTGTATAAACCTTCCCTTTATATACATTTAAACATAATATAGCCACAGGTAATGTCTATACAGTACCCGAACAACTTCTTTATAAATAAAATATTTTAACTATTCAATGGGTGATTAGAACTACAGCAGTTGTTTTTAAAAGGGGGCAATTTTGTCTCCCAGGGAACATTTGGCAACATCTAGAGACATGTTTGGTTGTCTCAGTAAGGGGATGTAAGTGGCATCTAGTTGGTAGAAGGCAGGGATGCTCCTAAACATCCTACAATGCACAGGACAGCCCCCCACAGCAAATCGTTATCCAGCCTAAAATGGCATAGCGGGGGGTGGAGAAACCCTGAACAACATGAACTGAACAACTTGTTTCTTCTAGCCTCCCCACCCCCGCAGACACATTCACACACACACACACACACACACACACACACACACACACACACACACACAGTTTATTTTTGAGGAAACTAGAAGGGCATGAAGGGAAAAGGCAATGACATTTATTAAGTGCCTACTGTTATGTTGGTCACTGTGCTTTACATCGATTTTCATTCCATTCTCGCAATAATCCTACCAAATAGGTACAGTTATCCTCATGTTAGAAATGAGGAAACAGAGTCTTAGAGGGGATGTATGACTAGTGAACTGATTAGTTATGGAATTTTGAGAACATCAACTTAATAGTTGAATTGCTCTGGGTATTCATCCATTCAATGACCATTTCTTAAGTATCTAATATGTGTCTTATTAGTGTTAGATAAAGATGCAAAAGATTTAAGTGTCATAGTTATTCTGTTAACTTTAACCTGTTCCCTTACAGCACGTCATTCCCAGCTCTGTTCTTGGCCCTGGCAGGGAATGAAGCAGGCAGAAATGCCTGCCCTTTGAGCTGACTTTCTAGTGTGTGCACATGGTCATTGTGCTACCTCGACCGGGACCTGTTCTCTCCTGCTGTTTGGTTTGCAGCAAGGGGGAGCTGATGACCGGATTTATTTTATAAAATCAAACCCTTCAACCCTTCTGTATATAGTCATTATAATAAAAACAGCATTTGCAATGCTGTTCTTCATGTCAATGATATGATGCAAAAATGGCTGTGTACAGAATGAATGTTATGCAACTTTATCACAGAGCCCAACACTGCCAAACTTCATTGTTCAGACAAAACCAAAGAAAAGTAACAAATATATGGAAGGAGAAATGGAAGTTCATGACCTTAACTTGAGATCCACTGATCCACATATATCTCATTCAACATGGCCCCTGTCCAATGTTCAGCATCATGAGGGGTGCAGAAGGGTGTGAGACCCAGGGGTCCTCTCTAGGAACCTGCGCTATAAGCTCTGCCATGCCCAATTCATTGGGTGTATCTCCTCTCCAGCCTAAAGGCCTGGGGCTTCACTCAGGCTCCCTGCACAGAACGGAGAAAATGTCTCCCTGTGTCACCAGGAAGGAAAGAAGGAAGGAAGGGAGAAAGAAAGAGAGAAAGGAGGAAGGAATGAGAGAAGGGATGGGGGGGGGAGAAGAGAGGGAAGGGAAGAGGAAAAGGGAAAAGAAAAAAAATCTGTATAGGGCCGGCCCGGTGGCGCACTGCTACAGTGCGCTGCTTGGGAGTGCGGTGGCACTCCCGCTGAGGGTTCGGATCCCACATACAGACCGGTTCCCGCTCACTGGCTGAGCGAGGTGCGGGTGTGACACCGAGGGTCGCGATCCCGTTGCCGGTCCCGGTCCGGTACTGGCGCGACACTGAGGGTTGCGATCCGTTGCCAGACACGAAAAAAAAGACAAAAAGGAAAAAAAAAAAATCTGTATAATGCCCCAGTGAAGAACACCCATTTTGTTTGACTGGAGTCTATTATGTCTATCAAATGAAATGGAAATTTAAATTTGGGTCATAATGAAGCCCTCTCTTTAGCAGTATGGAGACTATAAGAAGAGGAGACTGGTACAGCATGTGCTTAATATCTAAAGATGTTCAAGCTCAAGGGAACTCTGAGGGGGCAGCCTTCAAAGAGAGGCATGAATCTTACAGAGAGTGTAAGAGAAGTCCCACCTCTGTGGGCTGGTGCTGGAGGTGGAAGGAGGTGTTATAAGAGACCAAAGGTTAAGGTTGACTGAACGAATATGACCCATAGGTCTCTTGCATCTTTATCTAACATTTATTAAGTTGACTCGTATGGCATTGCCAATATTAGACTGTTTTTTTGATCTACAAAAATGGCAGTGCCATATGACTCATACTAAATAGTTTTTAGGACATGACACATACTTTACAAAGAGTAGGACCCACAAAGATGAATAAGATCTAGTCCTACCCAAGAAGAGCTCAGTCTAGCCAGAGAAATTAGATAAATATTTTCTCCCTGAGTGTCTTTGTCCACGAGTTATGTTCTCCTTTCTAATTATGCTGTTCTTCAAGGTATATTTCCTTCTTTCCTTCCTTCCTTCCTTCCTTC
Organism: Galeopterus variegatus; assembly: GCF_000696425.1. Classification (NCBI taxonomy): domain Eukaryota; kingdom Metazoa; phylum Chordata; class Mammalia; order Dermoptera; family Cynocephalidae; genus Galeopterus; species Galeopterus variegatus. The sequence goes on along the minus strand of NW_007727719.1, from coordinate 314,669 downwards.
CTTCCTTCCTTCCTTCCTTCCTTCCTTCCTTCCTTCCTTCCTTCCTTCCTTCCCTCCTTCCTTCCTTCCTTCCTTTCTTCCTTCCTTCCTTCCTTCCTTCTTTTTTTCCTTTCTTCTTTCCTTTGTTCCTTTCAAGGAGAGATGGGGTAGGGAAGCTTTGAAACCCAAATATTCCTCTGCCTGCTTAGTACATCAAGTTCATTTTCCATTATTCACCACTTATAAATAAATCTGGCATTTGTTTGAGCCATTAGTTTCCTTTTTATGATTTCAGGCTTCAATGTGCACTTTTCTCCACCTCAAGTCAGTTTTTCCAAATCAAAAGCAAACATGCAAGCAGTGAGGAATTATTGCCTTGCCCTCTAACCTGCACACACGCAGGAAGAGTTTACAAAGCTATTTCATATTCTTGACCTCATTTTAATCTCCTGACACACTTATGAAAGAGACAGGGCAGTAGCACTACTCTCATCGATGAATGAGAACATGGGGACACACCCTGAGTTTAAGCCGCTCTCCAGTTAGTAAATGATAAAGCCAGAAGACATCTAGTACTTTGACAAGAAGTCTAGGTCTGTCTTCACCATGTCAATTACAGCAGACCAGAAAGCTTGTATTGAACTGTCTGGATCCTTCCATGGGACATGATTTGAGGAGCAAACATGACTAGGGAAGAAAGAGAAAATCCTGAAGACGGGAGCCCTACCCTTGCTCTTAGTCTCCTGATGCAGATAGCTGGGATTGGACATATACTCTTGGATCCAGTTGGTTCCCACCCTGGCCTAACATTAAAGCTTCTCCAAGGGGCCTACCTGAGCATTTATGTAAGTTTAGTTTGTTCCCAAACATTGAACTTATCTCACCTTCCTATACAGGTATTTCAGTAGACTTATCTTCTGAAGAAACATTTACAGACAACTTAAAAGTGACTATATAGACCTGTCTATCAGGCAAGAGCCTCCTCACCTGCAAATTAGCTCTCAGAAAATGGAGAGAGAGTCCCTCATACTTAAGTCCCTACAAAGCCTGTCAAATCCTGGGACCCTCTCTCAATTACTTTACTTTGAATCACCGTCCTAATGTTGTACGTGTTTAACTTTAATGTTTGAATAGTTTATATGTTTCAGCAAGGTTTTGATTTTTCTGATGAGCATGTATTATTTTTTGTAATCAGGAAAAAATGAATAAAAAATTAGTTAAATGGCCAATAACGACAAAATCTCCAAACATTTTTTTATTGATTTATGGTTATACTCATGAGTTTTTTAGTAATAATTCCCTGATAATGTCACTGTGGTTAAAGCCCAGTGGAGCCACGATTGTTTGCATGCATGTGTAAAAATATTTGGGGGGAAATTGTCATCAATCTGTATGTGTTGTGGAGTATTTAGTTGCTCAGCACTGTGGGGGTACAAAGAATGTATGTAACAGTCCCCAAACTCAGGATGCCCGTGTGTCCCCAATCACTCAGGCAGGATGTCTTCATTTTAGACATATGACATATATGTAAAGAAGTAGTGCAATGAAGCAACAAAGAGGGTGATCTCTGCCACCAGACTGCCTGGGTTCAAAAGCTGGCTTTGCCCCTTAACAACTATAGGACCTTGGGAAGGTCATTTAGCATCAGATTACTCATGGGTAAAATGGGGGTGATGATGATAATCTAAAAATGGGGGCAGGAGATAACAAGGTATTTAGGAATACCTAGCTCCTGAGATTATTTTTCAGATTAAATGAGTCAAAATATATGCAAAGTGCTTAGAACAGAGCCTGGTGTGTAGTAAGCACCATTGTGCAGGAATAAACTATAACTCACTGCCTAACCCCTATTAGTCCTGGATCAGGATTCCAGATGCTGCAGTGTACTTCTTTCCTTTAAATATTTCATACAAAACTAAAATAACTGCATTCACAGCACCACAGTTCAGTGAGACACAAACCCAAGCCGAGAACCTGCATTGCAGGGGGAGCTCTCCAGATGGCTGTGGGGGATGCTTTCTTCGCAGCAGAGTCCTGCGGCACTGAAACAAACATGCTGTCTGAGCCGGTCAGTCTGCCGTAGAGAGCAGCCTTTCCGGTGGGTTCCAGAATCATACTCAGAGGTGTTCTCAGGTAAACCATGAGACACCAACCTGTAGAGAATAGTCATCATTTCTGTCAGGAAGGAATTGTGTCTGCCTTTGAGAATGCTTGACCCTACTCAGCTACTTTCAAGGTAGTTAGATGCTCAGCTGGGCAATATCCTGGGTGCTTTGAAGACTGTTTCTTAGGTAGACTGAATCAGGACCTAGATAATGGTGCTTAGTTGAAGGCACACTTTAAAGAGTCTCCACGTTGCTTTGGGATTCTTACCATAGGGTTTGAGGCTGAGGGATGGGAGGGTGCCTGGTGAGGGCAGGGGGAGGTGATGGTCATTCATAGGGTCTTGCACTTCCTCCCTAACTCACTGTCTTGGACAAGGGGCCTGAGAGACGCATCCTCCGCTCTTTGTCTAGTCATCCACTCCAGCCTGCCTCATTCATTCATTCATTCATTCATTCATCTAAAAGTATTTATTGAGGCCTTACTTTGTGCTGGGCACTGTGCTAGCACTGGGGGTATAGTGGGGAATAAACCACCTTCCCACTGCTCACTGCAGAATCATCCTAGAAAAAAATTAACATCGATGACCTGTTTTCTCAAATCCCTCATTGCCCTGTCTTCACGCCTCTCTCCATCAGCTCTATCCCACCCTAGTCAGGTATTCCAGTGCGCTCCCCACCCCTCAAATAACCTCTCCTAGTGTTGTCTGATTATTATTAAAGATGAAGCCACAGCCTTTCACAGTGAAAGTATAAAGATGTGATGTAAGAGCAAGAACAGAACTTGGAGATCCTTCTGACCGAGCGATCACTCACTTTATAGAAAAGGAAAGAGCCAAAGCTCAAATCCAGATATCCCAGCCTGTGTCTTTTGCACTGCGCTCTGCAGCTGAGTTCAGGGAGCCCTAAAAGCAAGTCTGACAGGCTTGGGCCAATTAGGAGCCTGATCCTCCTTAAATCAGACTATGAAAAAAGTCTTTTTCCTGACAGTTCTGGGGGCTGCCTCTGACTCCTGCCTCTCTCTCCCTTTCCTTCCAGCTTTTCCTCCTCTTATCCTTAATAGCACTTGTACTTATCTTTAAAATCCAGCATTGATTTGACCCTGGCCCTTGCCAGCGTATCTCAAACAGACCTTTGAAGAGGAAGGAGGTCCTCCACATGAACTCAGAGTTACACCCTCTCATGCCATCACATGAGACCAGGACCAGTTACATAGGCTCTGTATTAATGACTGGAAGAAAATATGACTAAATCTTACACAGTGGTTTCTTCAGCCAGAATGATTGTTATTTTTCTCCTTAAATAACTTTTGCACTTTCCAAATTTTCTTGAAGTGAAGAAATAATTATTACATATGTGTATATATAAGTATACATGTGGTGTGTGCAGATATGTGTCCATGGAAAGAGTCATATTACCTTTTAATTCTATTTTTCTATGATCTTTCTGAAGTACCCTCGTGTGTGTGTGTGTGTGTGTGTGCGTGTGTGTGTATCAGCAAACGTAAAAGATGGCACATTTAAGAATGCCAAGGCATAGAATTCTCTCTATTAAGAGAAGCAGGGAGAATAGATGATCTCAGCCTCCTGAATTGAGCATTTCAAACTATTTAATTTAGATATTAAATATCACTATTTTTGACAACAACAGCAAAGAAAAAGATCACTTTTGTGGTCTTGACACACATAAGGCTTAAAAATACATCTGCATATACAGAGTTTTTTCTAGAATCCATTGCAAACGTGTGTACAAAAATATTAATACTAATATTAATATTAGCAATGCGTGTTAATTCTCACAACAAATGAAATTGGTATTCTTTACTTAGTTTTGCAGATGTCAAAACAGAATCCTAGAGATGTTAAATTAAGTTGGCTAATGCACACTCCTGAGAATCATGAAGTTCAGCTTTGATCCCTAGTCTACTTGAGATGAAGCCAGCACCTAAACCACTACACCGCACTAAGTGATGCAGGGAATAGGGCTAAGACCAGTTTTACAAATTTATGTAGCACTCTTCCAACCAGGGCTTCTATGGAGGAAAATAATAATGTTAAATTGCTACTCTGTGGAGCTGGGAGTGAGGTGGAGGGGGGGAGGAAACTGAGAAAATTTAATCCAGGTATTTTGCTTTTGGTGGCAAAAGTCAACGCAGAGGTGGAATCTGAAGAATCAAATAATCCTAACATTGACCCTAACCTTAACTCATAAAGTGCTATCTCAATTTCTCTAGCTGTTTAAACAACCTGGTGGGCATCAGATCTCATTTCACTCACCCATTTGTATAGCAACCAAATTCTGGGCAGGCTTCAGGGAGCATCACAGGAGTTGCCTCATTTTTCTTCTTGGTAACCCTGGCCCCCATGTCCTCAGCAGCTCTCCCCTGAAGAGAATCCCACCTAAGCTCTTAGATGCCCATGACTCCAGGCCCTCTTCACAGCTGGCTTTCAGCCGGCACAGGGAACCCACAGTCATGGCACCCAGCCTGGGCTGACTGTAGTCTCAAACTTCCCCAGTGGGTGAGGGCCCACAACTGTGTGGGAAATTTGTAGGAAACAAGGCAGCTCCATCCTGCAGGAGGTATCATGAAAGATGTTTGCACAATCTGACCTATCAGGCACCCGAGTGGTGACCACGACAGTTATTCCCACTCTAGCCCTGTTGCTTTGGAACTTGATAAATGCAGCCAAATGGGTGATTTAGAATGACTGAATCCTCACTGGACAGAACCATACACACACACACACACACACACACACACACACACACACACACACAAAGCAATGGCGTCCTTTTAAAAAGTCAACTTCATTCTTTGTTTCTTCTGATTATGAAATAATAAGACATGCTTGATGATAAAAACTCTCACAATCCACACATTTATATAGAAAAAGTGAAAGTTCCAGGACCCCTACACCAAAATGTAACCTCAATCAACAGTTTTTGTGTGTCCTTATAGAGCTTTCTTTCTGCATTTAGAGACATATATCCTCCCTCCTCCAGGGGATTACACTCTGCACACTATTTGCCACATTTCTTTTTGCACTTAGGCATCACTTCATGTTAATCATAGAGATCTACCTCATTTTTTAAAATCTCCTACAGAATATTCCCCGTTAAGTGTGAGCCATCATTTATTTACACGATCCCTTATTAATGACCATGCAGGTTGTTTCCAATTCTTTGCTGCTATAGACAATGCTAACTCAAATATTTCCCCACTTGTCAACTGAGATGCTAACTTACAATTTCTCTTCACTTGGGAACTGGTAAAACTCTTAACTGGCCGCAGCAAAGATACAGTTCCTTCTGGGTGGGGGCATTTCATATTTCTCTTCTTACCTCTGCAGGTTCTGCTGATCTCTTCCATGTGTCTGATACATGCTTCACCCCATACCAGTCAGCCAGCACTAGAAGGTTGCTTTATCTCAGGACCTGTTACATTTTTGGCAGAATAATTCCCAGGCTCAGTCAGCATTGCTTTCCTAAGTCATTCTCTGCCCCAATCCCTCTGTATGTTTCCTTTTTATCCAAATGTAACCTGGTGTCACTGGAGCCTCCCAGAGACTTAGGGAAGCTGTCTCAACTCCAGTTCCTGGGTCTTGGGCATCTGGAAGCCTCACTGTCTTTTCTGAGTCTTGCTTCCTCTTGCTTCTGCTTCTTTTAAGAGTCCTGGCACCATTCTCATGCTTACTGCTCTCCAGACCTGAACATGAAGCTCCATCCTGTCACCTTTAAAAGCGGTCCATTGTGAGTCAGTTTTCCATTGAACTGGTGGCAGAACAGAGAAGGGGTGGCTTTGGGTGCGTAAATCCCTCCACCATTTCTCCCTCTGGTGCCCTCCTGCTGTCCTGCCTCTCTACCCTCTGGTTCCCACAGTGAAAGCCACCCTGTCACGGTCCTTGGAAAGCGGAATGCCTCATTCCACAGCTCTCAGCCCAGCTCGCCTTTCTCAGCATCACTTTCCAGTCTGATGAATTAAAAGTCTGCCATCTTGACATGCAAAAATACCATCTTTCTATCCCAGAAGTCCCATAGCTCCAAGTCTGTGTCTCTAACTTTCACCAGCTGCTTCTACGGTTAGCCTTCACCTTGGGTATGTGAGTTCTAGAGTTCTAGTCCTTTGGGCAGGAAGGGAAACTTCCAGATTTACCCATTATTTAAAAGAATCCCCCTTGGACAGTAACACAAACATGGTGCCTCTCCCTGTGTAACCGTATTGGTAACAGTAATTCAGGATTTGGCTGTTTAGTTATTTCATGTCCACTGTCTTGTGACCCAGTAACCTCCTAACTTGTGCCCTGCGGTTAGTTGGAGTTTATGCTGGCTTCTCAGGGAGAGACATCCACTTGGGAGAAGTTATTAAGACACGCTGTTCAGGAAAATAAATTGAGATGCAAAATTTGGGAGTGACTGTGGACTGATCCATGACATCAGGACATCTCTTCGCTCAAACACTAGTTAGTAAGATGAATTATGGAGACATTCTCTTGAATAGTCTTCTTTAGCAGCATTATATTAATGTTGCTATCTGTGGACAGTCATGACAGTGCACTCATATGGTCAGCTTCTAAGTGTTTCTTGAATAATGTACACACAGAAGCACTTCCACTCCTCCCCAACCCCAAGCTACTCTTTTTTGAGGATGACAAACACCATCTTCGGTTATTTTATTTTCTATTTCCAACAATCTTATGAGATAAGAATATTATTATCTCAACTTAAAATGAAAAAACTGAGCTCTGGAAAAGATACATAACTAAAAGATACATAACTAAAAGATACAGCCAGTGAACAGTGGGGTCAGGATTCAATCTAGCTCAAAATGACTCCAAAGTTGTGGCCATTCATTACAAAATTGACTGTCTCGGAGACTGAAACTTTCTGATTCACTTCAATGAGGCTCGTTGAAAAAAGTTTTCCAATCTAGTAGTAACTTTGAAAACCCAGAAAAACAACATGACTAACTTTAAAATAGGTTCCAAAAATCTTGAATGTTTGCACTTGTGAAATCTCATATTTAATTAGAGGAGGTGGATGACATAGAAGAATCTTGAGAATGTTTTAAAGGGAAGCGGAAAGAATTTTGAAAGGCTTTGGAGACCAACAGCATAGGCTCCTTTGTTTTAGTTTTTGTTTCCTATGTCTATGGTGAAAAAAAAAGAAAAACGTAAGAAAAGTATATGGCATGTATATGTATGGAGCTAGTTAAAAATAGAAAATTGCAGTGCCTGGTGCTCTGCCCTGATTATACAGCATCCATTCTTTATTATGCCTACATTTCTGTAATATAGACACATTTCCCTTTCCTTGACACGGTCAGGACCATTTCCTACTCAACCTGGATTAGAATCATTCTAATGATTCATGGAAGAACAAATAGAAAGAGAAAGAGAAAATAATTCCTGTGATAAAAGGGCAAAAACCGGAAGAAGACGAGAGAAGGAGATGATGAAAGAGGATGGATGGATGAGTGTTTGTGCAAAAGCTTTTTTCTGAGGTGGAATGAATGGAGCTAAAAGAGAAAAAAACAGAAAAAGGCCGTAGACTTTGGAAAGAAGAAAGGATGTGCTGCTGGTGAAGGGATGGCGCTGTTGGTACTATGGGTTGGAGTTTTAGCTGTTCTCTGGAGCACATGAGGAGGAGGAAGGGAGCAGAAGGGGCAGCCCACGTGTGAGGGGAGGGGACATTCAGGGGGGGGGACACTATGACCAACTTGAGAGACATCCCCTAGATTGAAGGACTGTGAGTGAGCATCTCATATTCTGTTCTAAGTAGAAAGATCAATGCCCAGACACTGTTTTATTGCTGGTTTGTTGTTATTGTTTACTAACATAAAGTGTTGCATAAATACTGAGTGGGTGTTGAAGCATAGAAGTCAGGAATTAAAAATACAATAGCAGGAATCTGAGTAGTATCTTGGAAGAAAAAAAGTGCTGCAAGTCATTCAGTAGACTGGAAGTGTCAAAAGGGTCTCATCGCTAAGCTTTCTCATTAAATGCATTTATTTAATTTATCATTACAGTCTACATCGCTTTTTTATTTATTTTTTTAAATTTTCTTCCAGGAGCCTCGCAAACAACAATCTCCAGACACTCCCAAAAGATATTTTCAAAGGCCTGGATTCTTTAACAAATGTGTAAGAGGACCTAAGAAATCACTGATTACGATTAATTAATTAACAAGGAAGCCTGGTATTGATGATTATAATTTTTAATTGGCTTTAAAATTAAATTTGCATTTTTTAATTTAAATTTTTAATTGGCCTAGATTTTAAATTTACATGAACTAACGTTTGAGTCTTCTATGGTATTTACCATTGAAATTCTGAATACATAGTACCCAGGCATTCCTTTGACAAAGTGTGTGTCTGTATGGGAGGGGGTGATGATAAGGGATTTGGAGCGGGTAGGAAGAGGATGCCCAGATAGAAATTTCACGATCCCTTTTTTCCCATGAAGTCCAGGAAATGGGGCCACAATGGAAAAACATAAAGGAGTCTGGAGGGGTGATGATAAGGGATTTGGAGCGGGTAGGAAGAGGATGCCCAGATAGAAATTTCACGATACCTTTTTTCCCATGAAGTCCAGGAAATGGGGCCACAATGGAAAAACATAAAGGAGTCTGGAAATCTGACAGAGTAAAGATGAAAGGTTACACCCATGGGCTGGTCAGTCAACAGAGAAATGGAGCAGAAAGTGGGGGGAGGGACAAAAGTTTTCCTTTTCTCTCATTAGACTGAACAACAACTCTAGGTTTAATCCCCAGGAATTTGGCTTAAGCCCCAGGAAGGGAATGAACTTAATTACTTTTGACCCTTTTTCAAACAAAAGAGCTTTCAAACTTTGACTTTTAAGCCTCAGAGTGAAAGATCTTTGCAAGGAATTTGTGTATTTTGCTGTAAGCAAAGCAAGTAATATATGTCTAACCCTCTCGAAAGCAGTTCAGCTTAATCGTCTTCCAGAACATTAGGACATTAGAAATATATTTAAGTATCATAAGGTAGAATACAGGAACAAATGAAAGGACATAAGAAAACAAAAGATTTTTTGTTAGTCAGGTATTTTGCTATAAAATATACATTCAAAACAACTTTTTTCCAATAACAAACAAAATCTATCAAATATAAGCCCAGTATTCAACTTCACATCAGTAAGCAAATGATAAACTTTCTTTGTTCCTTACAGTATTCCCCCAGCCCTTCCTCCATGTTTTTGCAGAATTTGCAAAGTCTCAAGACCTGCCTTATCAATCACTGTCCATAGACACTTTTTCTTATATGAATGATGAATATGTGGTCATCGCTCAGCCTTTTACTGGAAAATGCATTTTCCTTGAATGGGACCATGTAGAAAAGACCTTCCGGAATTACGACAACATTACAGGTATGAAAAGCCTAGTGACATTTTGAGCAGGAAGTTAAACTGCTTCAGCCAAGGTTAATAGGAAGAGATGAGTTGTATGCGGAAATGCTTTGAGCAGACTTAGAGCCATTTGACTCCCAACTCTACTATTTCCTAAATAACCTGGTATTGTTCTCTAAGCTTTAATTTTCTCACTTGTAAAATGAGAATAATACCTAGCCTACAGGGTCGTTAATAAGATAATGTGATCATGTATTCAAGAAACTTAGCATAGGACCTAGCATAGTAAATACACAATAAAAGTTGGATTATTTTTCTTTAAAGAAAAAGTATTAGACCAGGCATCATGAGTTCTAATCCAGATTCTGCCACAATCCAGCTGGCCAAGCCACTCACCCTCACTGGACCCTCCTTTTTCTTAAATATAAAATAGGGAGATTATTTTAGATCAACAAGTCTCAAACTTTGTTATACAAACATTTCTTCTACAAAATGTTAACATATACCTTGAAACATAAAGGGTTTTGCGGTCCAGTAAATCTGTGAACAATATCTCCCTCGTGGAGATTAATAATATATACATTAGAGGCTCTGAGAAGTCCCGCAGTAAGGAATTTTGAACACTTAATTTGGCCATGGAATCCAATTTTTTTTCCATGAAAACTTTTACTCAGGTGATTGCTTAAGTTTGTTCCCCATTTCAACAATTTTTAAAATTATGAGTCATAAATTAGAATGGGGGACTCTCTTTGATATGTTTACACCAGGTTTAGCTTCTCTCACACCTTTAAATCTGCTCCTAAGAGTGCTCAAACCTCCCCATAAAAGGTCGCACTTTAGCTAAGGCTTGGAGGATCATAATTAGATTTTGCTGGTGGCCATCAGCTCCACTGCTCAAAGGAGCAAGACAGATCTGGAGCATGCTTGAGACTGGGGTTGCTCAGATACAGGGATCCCCTCCAAACTGAGAATGTCTTTCTTCCTCAAGGAAGAAGTCTGTGCTTCCCCTCCTCCCTAAGCACCCCCACCCCCACCTCCACCCCACCCCGGCTAAGTTTTCCAGTGGACTGCAGCAGGGTTTTGTGCAGTCTAAACCAGGTTCTTCTTTTTTTTTTTTTTTTTTCCTTTTTTTCATGACTGGCAACGAATCGCAACCCTCAGTGTCGTGCCCGTACCGGACCAGGACCGACAATGGGATTGCAACCCTCGGTGTTGCTCCCGCACCTCGCTCAGCCAGTGAGCGGCCGGTCTGTATGTGGGATCCGAACCCTGGGCGGGAGCGCCACCGCGCTTCCCAAGCGGCGCACTGTAGCAGTGCGCCACCGGGCCGGCCAAACCAGGTTCTTCTGACAATTGCTTTGGATGGATCTTTAGATGAGCACTTAAAAGAGATATGAATCATACATTTGCAGACCTTCAGAGGACACCCCAGAGCTCATTTTATCTAAGATGATGTCTTAGTCCCTTCCTGCTGCTGTAAGAAAAATATCTTAGACTCGATAATCTATAAACAACAGGAATTTATTTTTCACAGTTCTGGAGACTGGGAAGTACAAGATCGAGGCACCTGCAGATTCAGTATTTGGTGAGGGTTCATGCTCCGCTTCAAAGATGGCATCTTCTTTTCTTTACATGGCAGAAAGGCAAAAAAGGACCAAAAAGACTCCCTCAAAACCATTAGTAAGGGCACTAATCACCACCTAAAGGCCCTACCTATTAATACTATTGCACTGGGGATTAAGTTTCAATGTCAGTTTTAGAGAGACAAACTTTTAAACCATAGCTGTTGACAAATATATGTCATATGTGGTCACTCTACCCTGCCTCATCCCAGACAGACACTGCTGATCTGTCGTGGTGCTTTTCCTTGCAGAGTGCAGACATGGCCACAATACTGAGCAATTGCTCAGTATTGGTCTATATCTTGATCTAGTGGTCATCCTGATCTAGTCTAAACCCTCATTATGCAGAAGAGAAAAACTGAACCCCAGAGAAGTTAAGTGATTTTTCTAGGTTCACACAATCGGTTTAGTCCTGGAAAGAGTCACAAATAAAATAATTTTGCCTATGGATGAAGCTAAATAGGAGAAAGTGTTAATGTGGAACTTTTTGCCCCACAACCCCTAGAGCAGCAGCCAGAAGAAGCCTGGGGCCCAGATTTACCTTGCCTGTCTTTGGATTTCCTACAGCCAAGCTTCCTGTAGGAGATCAGAATCTATTGATAAATGTCACATTCTTTCCAAAAGGATACAAGCTAGGCCACTGACAGACCCCATATTATTTTCCAAGACTTCCCAATATAACTTTTAGGATCATTGTCATGGCTGTACCCCTCTTCCAGTTTTCTCAAAGATTCCTCTTGTGTCTCTTCTCTCCTGCCACCAGTGACCTAAAACTTCAGAAAAGTGTTAAGTGGCATCTCTTCCCTTCATCGTAGGAAATTGAAGTTATTCTAGAGCAGGAAGCAGTTCACACTTAGAGCAAACCAATTACAGGTAGAGCCGTGGGCTGCCCAGACCACAGCTTTAGCCTTCGTAGGGTGGTTCTAGAACCTTGTGGGATCTCTTCACCCAAGGTGGAAGCCCTGGAACAGCTAACCTCCCCTTTGCTTGAGACATTGGTAGGCCTGGCTTTGAATCCCAACTCTGCCTTCTGCTAGCAGGACTTAGCCTCCCTGAGCTTCAGTTGGCTCATCTGGAAAAGGGAGGATAATCATATTTGCCTCTTAAGATTGTTGGGAAAATTTAATGAGGTGATTTGACAGAGCACACAGTAGGTGCTTAATAAATGGTAGTTGTTGCTAGAATTACTATGATTAACTCACAGTGTGTCAAGGAAAGTAGTCCTTTCTTTCTGCAAGAAGTGAGGAGAGAACTCAGGCTGTAGCTGTGTGTCCTGAACACCTACAGCAGTTCAGAGGTGACAAAATGACTCACTTGTAAGTAAGGAGGCCCCATGAGGCACAAAGACCAGAACTTCATGACACTACTGCCACTGAGCCTTGGAGCTTGGCCTTGCCTAATCAAAACAAGGAGATCTCTTGTTTCAGGCAGATTTTGGTGGAAGTTGTGTGGCCCTGGCCTGCATGTTTACAAGCTCCAGAAGAGGATGGCCATACAACTAATGTCTCATTTGTCTTTTCCCAGGCACGTCCACTGTAGTGTGCAAGCCTATAGTCATTGACACTCAGCTCTATGTTATCGTGGCCCAGCTGTTTGGTGGCTCTCACATCTATAAGCGGGACAGTTTCACAAATAAATTCATAAAAATCCAGGATATTGAAATTCTCAAAATCCGAAAACCCAATGACATTGAAACATTCAAGATTGAAAACAACTGGTATTTTGTTGTTGCTGACAGTTCAAAAGCTGGTTTTACTACCATTTACAAATGGAACGGAAATGGATTCTACTCCCATCAATCCTTACATGCATGGTATAGGGACACTGACGTAGAATATCTAGAAATAGCCAGAACACCTCTGACTCTCAGAACGCCTCATTTAATCCTGTCCAGTAGTTCCCAGCGTCCTGTAATTTATCAGTGGAACAAAGCAACGCAATTATTCACTAACCAAACTGACATCCCTAACATGGAGGATGTGTATGCAGTAAAGCACTTCTCAGTGAAAGGGGACGTGTACATTTGCTTGACAAGATTCATTGGGGATTCCAAAGTCATGAAATGGGGAGGCGCCTCGTTCCAGGATATCCAGAGGATGCCATCTCGAGGATCTATGGTGTTCCAGCCTCTTCAGATCAATAATTACCAATATGCAATTCTTGGAAGTGATTACTCCTTTACTCAAGTGTATAACTGGGATGCAGAGAAAGCCAAATTTGTGAAATTTCAGGAATTAAACGTTCAGGCGCCAAGATCATTCACACATGTGTCTATTAACAAGCGTAATTTCCTTTTTGCTTCCAGTTTCAAGGGAAACACACAGATTTACAAACATGTTATAGTTGACTTAAGCGCATGAGACACCAAATTCTGTGGCTGCCATCAGAAACTTTCTACAGTACCTGACCCGGATGAACTCAATGCATGATGACTCTTCTTATCACACTTGCAGATGAATGCCTTTCAAACATCGAGACTGCTAGATCCAGGCACTACCAGTATCTCCATCCTTAACTGTCCAGTCCAGTGGTGTGGAAAGTTACCTTTTATAAGACAAAATTTAATTCCGTAACTGTTCTTTGCAGTGAAGATGTGTAAATAAGCGTTTAATGGTATCTGTTACTCCAAAAAGAAATATTAATATGTACTTTTCCATTTATTTATTCATGTGTTCAGAAACAACTGCCAAATAAAATGTTTACATTTTCTTTCATAACCCAAAGGTAATTATTTACAGGAGTTACTTTATTCTTGATGGTATGTCAAGGAAATGGTTTTGTACAATAGGGTTATATTTGGATTGAGGACTTATGGTATAAATAATGAATGAAAATAGAACCCTGATATTATTACCCATAATCTATTAACAGGCTTATCAGTGACTGAATCAGCTGATTTTGAACATTCAAAGGTGTTTCCAAAGGTCATGGGTTTTAGGGACACTTTAAAGTTTAATGGTGACAAATTAAAAGAAGAGTAGAGAAATTTGCCTATTACAAGAAGACTAATTTGAAGTAAAGAACAGGAAGACCCATCTTTTCCTGTCTGATAGCCCCAGCTAAAAGCATCACTCACACAACTTATAGGAGAAATTAAAATCAAGATATAGAGTTTAAAAACCGCTATTCAAGGACTTTCTAAATATCTGACTCTAGAATCATCCGACAGCTGGTAGAGGTTGCAGCCTTATAGCACTTACCTCTAATGTAACTGCCATGAAGGCCTCTTAATCTGATCACGATGCTTCGATTCCAGAAACCAATTCTGGTATTATCGACATGCTGCAGAGTGCCCAGAAGGCTCATATTTGATTTTCTAAATTCCTGCTCCCAGATCACGCGGGTTGTCAGCACCTAGCACAATGCCTGTGATGTAGTAGGCTCTCTATAAAAAATGCTTTTGAAGAAGCACATGTGTCTTCCTGTTATAATATGATAATAAACTTTATATTATTTATTAGTAATAAATAATAATAACCTTTATAATAATAAACCTATTCGGTAAGTATTTATCGAGTACCTGTTAAGAATGGGGTATTGTTCCCGGGAGAGAGGGATAGTGAGGAAAAGTAGGGCATGGTCCTTGCCCTCTGGGACCTTAGAAGACTAATCGGGGGGTTAGAACACAAAAACCTACAGAGCAAGCAGGGGGTGCCAAGTATCATCTGAACATTCCAGATCATAAATATTATGGAGTATCAAGGATGACTTCTGGGAAGACACAGTCCCTGTTGAAGATGTGATTTCAAAAGGGGATTGTGGCAGAGAAGATATTCCTGGCATGAACTGCTTCTGTCTGCTGCCTTGTCCTGCTCATTTGTCCCCAGACCCCTTTGCCCTGCGACTGGGCGGGGGCGGGCAGACAGCAGTCCCTCTGCCCAGCACACATACGGCAGACTGGAGGCATCAAAGATACACACAATAGTTCCATCATCCCTGGGCAGTTATGCACAGGAACCAGATTCCTTTTCCCACATAGGAAAGATATGAACTCTGACATCAGGGTATGGGGAGAAGAATATTTACACACTCCCATCCTGCACACAGGGAGAACTGGCCTTTGAATGTCTTCTACTTTTTTCAGTTTCCTTTTCCTATAAGCAGCATCATATGCTGTTGGAGAGCACCTATTTTTGTATAGACTGGGCTTAAGTCCAGCTCTGCCATGTACTGGCTTTGTCCACAGGCAACTTACTTAACCCCTCTGAGCCTCGGTTTCTTTATCTGTAAAGAGGGACAATAGTACCTACTTCCAGGAACAGTAGAAAAATTAAATGAGGTAGTACAGGTTGTATTTTTCAAACCATATCTCCCATCCCACATGCTCTGTGAGAACCATGTCCCCACCCCATCAAGAAGTGGCACCTAATTCACCTAATTCACCTAAATATGAATGGGTTTGTGACTTGCTTGTAATAGAATGTGGTGGAAATAATACCATTTGATTTCTAAGGCTAGATTATAAAAACGATGAGGCTTCTGCCTTGTAAACTGGGACACTTGCTTTTGGAGCCCTGAGCAGCCACCTAAGAAGTCCTGCTAGCCCGAGGCCACCATTTTGTGATGAAGTCCAGCCCCACGGAGAAACCACATGAAGGTGCTTTGGTCAACAGCCCCAGCTGAGGTCCCAGACAACAGGCATCATCAACCACCAGGCCTGTGAGGGAAGGTATCTCGGGGTGATTCCAGCCCCCAGCTGTCCAGCCACTGCCAGACATCAGATCTTCCCCACTGAGGACCCGGATTCCCAGACAACAGGCATCATCAACCACCAGGCCTGTGAGGGAAGGTATCTCGGGGTGATTCCTGCCCCCAGCTGTCCAGCCACTGCCAGACATCAGATCTTCCCCACTGAGGACCCGGACGTCATGGAGCAGAGACAAGCCATCCCCACAGTGTCTTGTCCAAATCTCTGACCCACAGACTCTACGAGCATAATAAAATGGTTGTTTTAAGCAGCTAAGTTTTGGGGTGGTTTGTTATGTTTTAAGCAGCTAAGTTTTGGGGTGGTTTGTTACACAACAGCAGTAAAGTGCTTAACACTATCTGGCACACATGAGCACCCACCAAGCAATAATTATTGCTGACAGGCTCCACATGCAGAATATGACATACTTTAAACACAACAGCAGTAAAGTGCTTAACACTATCTGGCACACATGAGCACCCACCAAGCAATAATAATTGCTGACAGGCTCCACATGCAGAATATGACATACTTTAAGGTCATGCTATACCTTCTTGTCTTAATGGAATTCACTGTTATTTCACTTTTAAAGAGTAACTGCTTCTTTTTTAAAAAAATATGTTATCGGTATTCTTACTCTGTGCCAGGCACTGTGTTGAGTTCAGGGATGCAGAGATTAAAGACCTAGATTCTGCCCTGTTTGTTTTCAGAGAGCATTGACCACTGAAGTTAGCAAACCGACTCTCTGACTTACCTTAAGGCCTGAGACCCAGAGACGCTCAGTGAGCTGGCCCAGTTAGGGCAATCACCCAGGTTTCCTGATACTCAGCCCAGTCCTCTCTCCATCGCGTGGTGCTAACTCTCAGAAACTCACTTTCCAGTCTGAACCTGGCATGGTAGATGGGGAGAGAGGTGATGTGTGGGAAGGCAGACTGAGAAAATAAATTCAAGAAAGACTGAGGAGAAGGATCAGCCTTCCTTAGACTTGCCCCCTCTGTGTACCTGTTTTGGGAAAATACAATAATTTAATCAGGCCCCCTTGCCTTGGGTCCAGTTGGGGGTGGTGCAGCACATGCTTTGTAAGCAAATTGTTGGGGGGGGTGGAGTTAGTGCACCTGCTGGGTGCTGCGACTTGGCAGGCATCTGCCTCGGGCATCCACCACGTGGCCAAGCTCTCCAACCTATGGCTTTCAAGGACCTATTTGCTGGTTACCTAGCTCATACACCTGCGTGTGAGGGGTCTGGTGACCCAGCCTGGCGTGTGAAGGGTTTGTGACCCAGTCTGGACAACAGGCTTGAGGGATCTGTGAGCTCCAGACCCAGCCCTAGCTCGACAACCTGTCCTCTGCCCTGTACTATATAACTCCATCCCCCTCCAGCCACAGATGATTGGACCTGGAGTGAACTCCCAATCCAAGTGTTCAGCCCAGAAGCTGGGCTGGGCTCAGCCTGAGCCAAGCTAGTTCTCTCTCCTGGGTATTCGGTATGAGGACAGCAGAGGCTGGGCAAATTAGCCATGGGCACCAGATGTGTGAGGTGATGATCTTAAATCAGGTCCCCTGGAAACAAAGGGATGTATTGAAGGAGTGCTCTCAGGGCGCACCTGTAAGGGAGTAAGAGGAACAGTGCAGGCGAAGGAAGGCACTGTGCAAAGACAGAGAAGTCTAGCTGCAGCCTGACCCCACAGGGAACTTGAGGCCATTCATTGTACCACCTTGAGGCAAGGAGGGTGGACTTTTCTACCCCCTTGTTGACAGTCACTGGCCAAAGAGTGAGATATAACCTCTCAGGCCCCTCCAGGAGAGAAGGTTCCAGTTGGCTAAGGACAGTCCTCCAGAGAAGGGTACTCATGTGAGCTATTGTTAACCGACACCCACAGCAACCTCAGGATGAATGCATCAGCCTAGTGAAGGGCATCTGGCTGGGACACCAACTGCATGAGCCACAGGCCTGGTGACTGAGGAGGGGCCACCCTTATGGAGCAGCCATGATGGCCCATGTGCCAGAAAAGCAGAAGAAGCCGGTCAGAAGAGTGAGAAGAGGATGACATAGACACTCAGAAAGACACAGGGAGGGAGAGAACAGAGAGAGGAGAGAAGAGAGACAAGGGAGTGAGAAAGGGGATGGAGGGGAAAAGAGAGCAAAGAGGACAGAGAGGCAGGGAGGGCAGGAGAGTGGAAGCAAGATCGGGAGGCATGGGGCTCCAGGGAGGTGTGCGGCTCCAGGGAGGTGTGCGGCTCCAGGGAGGTGTGCTGCTCCAGGGAGGTGTGGTGCTCCAGGGAGGTGTGGGGCTCCAGGGAGGTGTGCTGCTCCAGGGAGGTGTGGTGCTCCAGGGAGGTGTGGGGCTCCAGGGAGGCGTGGGGCTCCAGGGAGGTGTGCGGCTCCTGGGAGGTGTGGGGCTCCAGGGAGGTGTGGGGCTCCAGGGAGGTGTGCTGCTCCAGGGAGTTGTGTGGCTCCAGGGAGGTGTGGGGCTCCAGGGAGGTGTGCTGCTCCAGGGAGGTGTGCTGCTCCAGGGAGTTGTGTGGCTCCAGAGAGGTGTGTGGCTCCAGGGAGGCGTGGGGCTCCAGGGAGGTGTGCTGCTCCAGGGAGGTGTGCTGCTCCAGGGAGGTGTGGGGCTCCAGGCTGCGTTATCTAAGAGCCAGCTTGAGAAGTTAGAGGACACAGATTTATGAGGGAGTACTCTTGAGGTCAGGACCTGGAAAGGAGGAGAAGGAAGCAGGATTGGACAGAGGGAGAAGCTGAGCCAGGACTCAATTTCAATAAAAGCCTTAGGCAACCATGTAGGGAGCTCCAGAGCTGAGATCTCTCTTCTCAGTTGTCCCAAGTTGCTGCAAGGGGACCAGGCCTTTATACATATGCAACCTCCATGTTAGTTAGCCATTGAATGTGGCTGTCCCTGCAAGGAAGTGTGGCCTTAGGTGAGACTATTTCTTTAGCCAAAGCAACCCCAAAGAGGACAGACAGCTAAGGCCATCCTCCAGCAGCACTCCCAGCAGCTGGGAAAATACACATTTAATTCCTGATGGGGACCGTGCAACACATCTGCCACAAAGGAGGAGAGGGAGCGGAAGAAAGAGAGGCAGACAGAGAGAGAGAGAGAGAGGGAGAGAGAGAGAGAAGGGGATAAGTTGCCTTCGTTCCTAGTGGTTGTCCATTTCCTACTCCATCCCTCGTTAGATCCAGTGGTGCTCCTGCCCTTGAATTCTTTGAGGTACTTCTGTGACCTTCTGATAACAACGCCTTCGTTCCTAGTGGTTGTCCATTTCCTACTCCATCCCTCGTTAGATCCAGTGGTGCTCCCTGCCCTTGAATTCTTTGAGGTACTTCTGTGACCTTCTGATAACAACCCAATACACACACACACACATTTTATTTTGTTTTAGGTTAGTTTGAGTGGATTTCTGTACTCATGACAAAATTATCTCCAACTAAGTCAGAATGCTTAGGCACAATTTATTATAATATAGCTATCATGGCAAGCACTAAATGTTTCAGTCTTTTTTCCAACTTCAGTTCATGCTGTATAATTTCTAGTGATCTATCTTCAAGTTCACAGACTCTTTCCTCTGTCATCTCCAACCTCAAATTTCTTCAAAAAGTAATATTATTTCATTCTGACCAGTGCTTCTCAACTTTAAAAAAAGGTCTGCAATGTATTCAAACGTTTTGGATCATAGAAATTAAAAGATTTCCAAAATATTTTGGACCAATATATTTCCAATTGTATTGTAAACCAATATTTTTGGAAATTAAAATAAAAATGAACTAGTAGAAAAAACGATCACGTTTGGTTATAATGGCAATGCCTCAAGTTCTGTACTATGCCATCTCAAACTGATTCCAAACTCTTCCTGGACTGGCATTGTTCCTAGGACCACACCTGTACATACACTTAACTAGTTAATTACAGCTCAGCTCACTCAATCCAGCTCTTATATGTCAATCATAATGTGGGGTGTAAAGGCATTTTCTTATGATTTCTCCCAAGGGCATAAGGACCTCAAGGGACACCACCTTTTAGGAAGATCTAAAATGGCCTTATAAAGTCCTGACGGTGGAGTTCCAGATCTGATCTGACTTCTCTCACTCCAGCATCCTTCACTTAGCCCATGTTCCAGTTACCCACACAATTTGCCAATCCTTCTTCATCTAAGCACAACCACCTACAATGCCCTTTCTGCACTTCTGTACCTTTTGAAATCTTAGTCCTTCTCATCCTACCAGTTGGATGGCTTTCTCAGCCTATTGCTTTTAACATGAGCAAGGCTCATGTTTCATTCTGCCTTGCTTTATGGTTAGTTATTCATATATCCATCTCTCCCACCAGGTTACACACCCCTGAGGGTCAGGACTGTGTCTTAGGCACCTGCGACTCTTCCATCCCACCCCACCCTTAAGCTCCTAGAACAGCCCTGCTTTTTAGAGGATCCATAAAGTCGGTGGAAATCAAATAGCTTAAGCCCAGCAGCTTCAGCATTCCTGTTTGCATATCTGAAAGGCAGCCACATTCCCTGCAGCGAGTTCCCAGCCCACAAAGAATCCTGGCCATGGATTACCTCAAAAGAATAGGCCCGAACAGGTTGCTGGCTCCCCAGGGGGAACTGGGGTGGACTGAAAGGTGAAAGAGACACAATTTATTTCCTAAATAAGTCCTTATTAAAAACACAGACTGCAGATCTACCTAAAACCTGGTCCACAAAACTGCAGGATGGGAACTGATTTAATTAATCCATGGAAAGCAAAAGGGCAAGAAGCTTGATACCAACACTTTCAGAAAGTCTCTGACCTTTGACATTTTTATCCCCAGAGAGGGCTCCACATCCAAGGTCAGCACTACTCAGACACTCCCCAGGGGGAGCACCCTCCCTAGCTGGAGCTTTTAACAATAATTCCCAGAGAAACTGTGTCCCAGAAATCAGTCCTCTTAGCAGTGCCAGGACAACTGTCCTTTGTCCTTCGTTCCTTTGATCCTGCCTACCCACACATACTTAACAATTCTAAATAAAATATCTTTAATACAGGACATATTCTTTAATGTTTTAATTTAAGTATAATAGGTGACATCCACTGAGTACTTTCTATGAGCCAGCCACAATACTAAGTGCTTTATCTGCGTTATCATTCCATCCTCTGTAATTCTATGAAAATAGTGTTATTTTATGGATGAGAAAGCAATCTTAGATAAGCTAAGTAACTTGTCCACAGTCATATAGACAGTTAAGAAGCAAATAAAAATTCATTTGGATCGAATTCATCAGTGGCACTGTGCCACGAAGTGCCTAAGGACAAAATACTAAATATTCAGAACTCTGTAAACTGCCACATAGACAAACACCCCTGAAGTGTCCCCAGTAGTACAGGGCTATTGCCAGACATTGACACATGAACACAATAAGTTTAATTTCATTGAAGATGTTTATTGAACACCTAGTATGTACAAAGCACTATGGTAGTTGATACAAAGAAAGCAAAGAGAGCAAAAAATGTTCCCACTCTTAAAGGATTTACAAACCAGTAAAGCTTGTTTCTGAAGTCCAGCATGCAAAAAAAAAAAAGACTTAAAAGAGGCAAAAGTAAGTCCTATAGGGGTCTAAAGGAGAAGTGACACATGACCATGTCTTACCACATTTTGCCTGTAGGCCTATCCTGTTGGTGCCACAATATTTCTCTCTCTGGGGCAGTGGGCATAGTGGTAACAGCATGTGTTTTGGAGTCAGGCACACCTGGGTTTGTGTTTCAGTGTGGCTACTTACTAGCTCTATGACCTTAGGCAAGTCAATCAATCTCATCTGTAAAATGTGAATAATGAAAGATAAGCCTCACAAGTATCCCAGAAGGTGGTTACTCTTAATACCACCATTTTACTGATGAGATGAGTCACTTGTACACACAGCCGGCAAGTCTGACCCAGGAGCCTGCCTCTGACCCCTCCCTTCTGCTCTGTAGGTTGATATGAATGGCAAAGTGGAGTGCTGTGGTGCAGGAGCTGTCATTCATCAGGTTTAGAAGACTCCCATGTACCATCACACCCTTCTCTGTGGGAGCTGAGGATGGCTGTGGACTTCTAGAAGAAGAGGTGGAACAAAAGCCTAGGTGATTCTGTCATCAGAAGCAAGTGACCCCACCAAGAGAGGGGCAGGTAGATGGCCAGAGCGAAGTGAGCAGCCCAGCCCAGCAGCATTCCCAGGCTCCAGCATGGAAGATGGCAAATCACACGGTCTGTGATACGCATGCATTCTTATCAAGGAACACCAGAGCGAAGTGAGCAGCCCAGCCCAGCAGCATTCCCAGGCTCCAGCATGGAAGATGGCAAGTCACACGGTCTGTGATACGCATGCATTCTTATCAAGGAACGCTGAGGGTCTTTGGCCTCTAGGAAATTATCTATGCTTTAATAAAACTTGCTTTTAATGAAATGTGGTCAATGTTTGCATCAGTGAAAAGAATAATGCATGAAAAATAGCCCTTTAAATTTCTGTCTGGCTTTTGTGTCAATAAAAGTCAGATATCCCTGAACGACAAAATGAAGCAATGTTCTACATTGTCTCTGTCAGCAAAAGTATATTAAGTGATGTGTATTTTTAAAGTATGTTTAAAAAACATACTTTTTAAAAAAGTATGTTGTGTTTTTTTCCTAAAAGAAGATAGAATCAAGCTCAGAAAAGGTTTATTGTATTCTAGCCATTTGATTTTGATCAAGTTTTCTTTACTAGCTTAAGTTATTCTCAACTAGAAGTGCTCCGGTGAGGAAAAGCATTACTCCCATGACCTGTTCCCAAACCCCATTCACTCTCAGTGCGTATATCAGAATTCTCAGGATTTTTTTTGAAATACACATGACCATTTCTCCCCCCAAGATACTAATCCTGAGGAGTTACAGTGATCACAATCTTTTGGTTGCAAGGTACTGAAATCTAACTAAACTAATTGAAACATAAAAGTGCATCTAGTTTCAGAAATACCTGGACCAGAGGTACTCAGATGATATTTTCATAAATCTGTCATTCTCTGACTCTTGGCTCTATTTTCCTCTATGCTGACTTTTTCGGATACCCACCAGCAGCTCCAACATTAGTCCTGCCGGCTCAGCCATGCCCAGGAGAAAGACTGGGAACCCCTCCAGTAGTTCCAGCAAAAGCTCAGGTCTGATGCTCATTGGCCCAGTGCCCATCTCTGATGCAATTGTTGTGGCTAAGGATAGACTGTTGACTGGCCAAGCTTAGGTCATGTGCCCACACCTGGAACCCATGGGTGAGAACCACATGGTCTGAGAGTGAGGTAAGAGTGATTCCCTAAAGTAAAACTGAAGTGCTGTTAAAAAGGAAGAAAAGGGCCGGCCCGGTGGCGCACTGCTACAGTGTGCCGCTTGGGAAGCGCAGCGGCGCTCCCACCGAGGGTTCGGATCCCACATACAGACCGGTTCCCGCTCACTGGCTGAGCGAGGGGCGGGCGCAGCGCCAAGGGTTGCAATCCCGTTGCCGGTCCCGGTCCGGCGCAGGCGTGACACTGAGGGTTGCGGTCCGTTGCCGGACACGAAAAAAGACAAAAAAAAAAAAAAAAGGAAGAAAAGATGCTGGACAGGCTGAACAACAAATGTTATCAGTGGGAGGTGTAGTGTCTATTGAGAATCTTTACTTTGAAAGCCAGAGTCTCTAAGGGAGGGCCACACCCTCTGATGTGTCTAGAATCTCTTCACTAAAAGGTTTTAAAGATCCTTTTCAGCTCTTATTTTGCAAAACTTGACAAAATATAATCTCCCATCCTTGTCTATTATTCATGATGATTCACTATTACATTTTCTATGTACGTTTTTAAATTGTGTTCTCTCAAATAATTCTGTTTTAAAATATTTAAACTCATATCCTTTGTTTCAAAATGATGTTTTCCCAAATGAGGTCAAGCTGCCAATTCTGATTTAGTGGCCACCCATCCCCAAGAGATGAGAGACCAGGCGTTCCTAGATAGCTTTCCATTCCCTTCCTGGATGTGCTTCCATTTCGAGTTAATTTCCATCTGGCAAAGGCAGCATTAAATGATGTTTTCCCAAATGAGGTCAAGCTGCCAATTCTGATTTAGTGGCCACCCATCCCCAGGAGATGAGAGACCAGGCGTTCCTAGATAGCTTTCCATTCCCTTCCTGGATGTGCTTCCATTTCGAGTTAATTTCCATCTGGCAAAGGCAGCATCAGCTGCTTTCTCTCCTCGCTCTAATCACCTTGAGGTTGGCTTTGCAAATTAAAATCTTAGAGGCTCCTTAGTGGACTTTAGAGCCTTCCAGGATTTTTCCTGACTTAGCTTTCCTACAGGCATCTCGTCATTATTCAGAAATTATTATAGGCCAATCTCAGCAAGAAGAGTAAAACATAAAACACTGCCTTCTGTTAATAATGGTTCCCCAATCTGGATGCCCCCCAGAATCACCTAGAAAGTTAACTAAATATACAGATTCCTGAGGTCCCACCTCAGATCCACCAAACCTGAATCTTCAAAGAATGGGGCCCAGGAATTTTTATTTTTAAACAGTACTTGGGCGATTCTGATGTTGATAGTCCATCTCTAGCTCACGAGCTGAGATTTTGGAGCCTTTGGTAAAAATAACCACATTGGACGGGCTGGTAGCATGTCAAGAACACCAAGCCTATGGTTAGAAAAAGGTGGCCAAAAGCTCTGAAACATACTAGTTATAAGTAATACCCTGGGGAAAACATTTAAGTTTCTTTGGGCTTTAATTTTTTATAATATATTAGAAGTAGACTAAGTCATCGTAAGGGTCTGTGCCAGCTCTGAAAATTCTGTAACTCTCTGCTGTAGTGGGGGTGGGGGGATTATCAGCTTGGAAATTTGGAGATCGCTGTAGTAGATGATTCCTTTATATTCTTAATTTTGAGATAGCTGTAAAATAACAACTAAGACTCAGACAATCCTTCGGAATAATCTGCTGAGATGTGCAGTATGAACAAGATGAGGAAGATCACAATATCCTGCTGAATTGGATTTGCTGGGTTGAGTATCTGCAAGCAGCATTTGGTATGTTGGTTTTTAATGGATATGACATTTCACTGCACCAAATGGGAATGAAGTATTTTTAGCACAGAATTTACCAAGGTTTAGTAAAGAGGGACTAGTACTCAAATGGAGTGTGAACAAGCAGAGATACTATTTTTAAAAACCAAATATAACGACCCCTTTCCCTCCACTATCACAAAATAGTCATCTGTGCACTTATTTTCACCACAAAGCTTGAAGAACTTACTCTTTTCTCCTAAAAGACAGTATTCTATCTAGAGCAATATCTCTGCTGGCTTACACACATTCTTTAGATGTGCTGAGTACCTATGTTTAATTGCCTAAGAATGTTTTTAATGATTGAAAGCAATAATAATAGTTACTATTTATTGAGCATTTACTATATGCACGATGTGTGCTGAATATTTTAGATGCATTTAGTCATTTAATCCTTACAACAATGCATATTTTCCTTATTTTCTAAAGAAAGAACTGAAATTCAGAGAGATTCAGAAGTCTACCCCAAGTCATATAGCTAGTAGATTTAGTAGATAGCAGAACCAGGATTTAAACGCATATCTGCCTGTGGCCTAGTGATTGAGCACTATATTTACATTGATTAAATCAGTAAGAGTAGGCTGGGCTATTTGATAACTCTTTGGTAGCTCTCAAAATTTAAGCCTTAGTGGCTTAAAATAATAAAGACTTATTTATGCTGCTGAGAACTGTTCCAAGTCATCATAATTATCATATATTGACATATGTATTGATAGAATAGCCAGTATATGGAATGTTATTAAGTAACTATAGCAGAGGAGGAAAGACATGACAAAGCATGCACCAGCTCTGAAAGCATTTGCTTGGAACTTGACACACATCATCTCTGTTCACATTTTACCGACTGAAGCAAGTCATATGGCCATGCCTAAAATCAATGCAACGGAGAAATGTAATCCTACTATGTGTCTGGAAGGAGATAGAAAGAAACAAACATTTGTCAACAGCCCTAATAAAAACCACAGTGATACAATGTAATATGCAGGTTACAGGCAGGGACTGGGTTTTCTTCATATCTGTACCTCTCACTTCTCGCAAAGTGACTGGTATATAGTAAGAGCTCAATGCATACACTCAATGCATATCAGTATATGAATAAGTGAAAGAAAAATACATTTCAAATGATTACAAAACATGGTAATACCCTCTGACATATGACCAGAAAAGGTCTTTGCTTAGATGTGCTTTCAACTGCAGCCCTAAGAGTAATCTCAATCATAATGGTGATGCTTTATAGATGTTTTGGGACTTTATATATGACAGACTCAGGAGTGTAGTGTACACATTGGAAGGTGAAGGTCAAAGTTGCATTTGCATAATAATTTACTTAAGATTAAGAAATTATTAATTATCCGAATCAAAAAAGGGGCCCAGGGTAGGGATAGAAGACTGGTAACTGCTGTAACAGAGTGAAGAACAGCGCCACCTATGGACTGTCAGAGGAGGCGTGATAAAATTAAATCACCCTTAAAACTGTAAAACTCCTAGAAAAAAAAACATGGGAAAAACTTCATGATGTTGGTCAGGGCAATGATTTCATGGCTATGATGCCAAAAGCAAAGGTAACAAAAGCAAAAATAGACATGTCAGACAACATCGAACTAAAATCTTATGCACAGCAAAAGAAACATCAACACACGAAGAGACTACCTACAGAATGGGAGAAAATATTTGCAAGCCATATATCAGATAAGGAGTTAATATCCAAAATACATAAGGAACTCCTATAATTCAATAGCAAAAAATATAAATAACCTGGTTTTAAAACGGGCTAAGGACTTGAATAGACATTTCTCCAAAGAAGACATACTAACAGGTATATGAAAAGGTGCTCAGTGTCACTAATCACCAGGGAAGTGCAAATCAAAATCACAATGCGAAAGCACCTCACACCGGTTAGGATGGTTATTATAAAAAAATAAATAAATAAAAGACGGCAAGTGTCAGCGAGGATGTGGAGAAATCGGAACCCTTGCACACTGTTGGTGGGAATGCAAAATAGTGCCACAGCTGTGGAAAACAGTATGGAGGTTCCTCAAAAAATTAAAAATAGAACTACCATATGATCCAGCAATCCTACTTCTGTGTATTTATCCAAAAGAATCAAAATCAGGATCTCGAAGAGATACCTGCAGTCTCATGTTCATTGCAGCAGTATTCACAATGACCAAGATATGGAAACAATCCAAATGTCCATCAACAGAAGAATGGATAAAGGAAATATAGGACATACATACAATGGAATATTATTCAGCTTTTAAAAGAAGGAAAATCCTGTCATATGTGACAAGAGGAATGAAAATTGGGGCCATTATGCTAGGTGAAACAAGACAGTCACAGACAAATACTGCATGATTCCACTTACATGAAGTTTCTAAAATAGCCAAACTCATAGAATCAGAGAGTAGAACTGTGGTTGCCAGGAGCTGGGGGGAGAGAGAGATGGGGAGTTGCTAATCAATGGGCATAAAGTCTCAATTATGCAAGATGAATAAGTTCCAGCGATCTGCTATACAACATTGTGTCTGTAATTTACAATACTATATTGTACATTTAACATTTTGTTAAGAGAATAGATCTCATGCTAAATGTTCTTGCCAAGATAAAATAAAATAGGGCCGGACTGTGGCTCACTCGGGAGAGTGTGGTGCTGACAACACCAAGTCAAGGGTTAAGATCCCCTTACCGGTCATCTTTAAAAAAAAAAAAAAAAAAAGATAAAATAAAATAAAAAGTAAACCACGCCTTGATGTGGAACCCCAGAAAGGCTCTGAATTTTGATTCAAGTCCTACAGAAGAATGGAGGTATTGGTCAAACAATTCTGTATGAGCAGTCAGACCCCTAATCCCCTCAGTCACTTCACACAACCAGGTAAAAGCCCCTCTACCATTACCTTAGTCAAGAAACTAATGCTTTGGTCCCTGGAGAAATTGACTGAAAGAGATCCAGGTTTAAAAAAAAAAAAAAAAAAAAAAGATAAAATAAAATAAAAAGTAAACCACGCCTTGATGTGGAACCCCAGAAAGGCTCTGAATTTTGATTCAAGTCCTACAGAAGAATGGAGGTATTGGTCAAACAATTCTGTATGAGCAGTCAGACCCCTAATCCCCTCAGTCACTTCACACAACCAGGTAAAAGCCCCTCTACCATTACCTTAGTCAAGAAACTAATGCTTTGGTCCCTGGAGAAATTGACTGAAAGAGATCCAGGCCTGAGGACATGAGGCACAGCAGCAGAGACCAGCATAAAGCACAGGTCTTGAAACAAGTGGGTTATCTAAAAGTCTTCGTGCCAACTAGTGGAACCCCCACTCCTTTTCCCTGACCCTGCTTCTGTGTAGGAAAAAAGATATTTTAAGGTTCACAAAGTCTTTTATTTTACCTTGCATGAGTCTTTCACTGGGAGTTACTGCAGGATGTGCTCCACCAAAATGAGGGAGTAAACCAAGAAAGAAGAGAGCATAGGATTGAGAAAATGGAATTGAACACAGGTGAGAAGCACAGGAATCTGAGGATGACAACGGAGGGTAGTTCCACGATGACTGACACATAGCTGGCAAAGACAGTAAGAG
The DNA here is from genome assembly GCF_000696425.1 of Galeopterus variegatus. Taxonomy (NCBI): domain Eukaryota; kingdom Metazoa; phylum Chordata; class Mammalia; order Dermoptera; family Cynocephalidae; genus Galeopterus; species Galeopterus variegatus. Next base: position 286,280 of record NW_007727719.1, on the reverse strand, counting down.
GATGAGAAGGCACAGCAAATGGAGGGCTCTCAGAGGGAGCTCCCTGGGGAAAAAAATGGAGCTGACAGATTATTTGATATGTTTTTGTACTGAGATTTTGGAGGATTGAAAATTAGTAAATAGGTACACAGAAAATTAAGCAAGTGGAAAAGCAATGAAATTATTAACTCCAGGACAATAAAAGTACTTGTACAAGTAGAAAATAGTAAGCAATTGTCAACAGGGACCAATATTTATATATTTATGGTAATAAAAACATGGAACATTGATTTAACTAAAAGTTTTAAACTAATAGCTAACGCTTAAGGAACACTTGCTATGCGCCAGTGTAACTGCCTCCTGTAACTTGTTTCATTCATCTCATCAACCTATGTGCTATTATTGTCAACATTCTACTTTACAGAGAAAGCAATGGAAGCACAGAGAACTTAAGCACTTTGCCCAAGGTCACACAGCTGAAATTCAAATCTAAGCAGTCTGGATCCAGAGCCCCTGCTGTTCACAGTATTATATGACCTCATCCTCTAGTCATGTGGGAAGAGAGGAGAAATTAGGAGGTGTAGGGGGGAGTGTATTTAAGAGGCTGTATAGAAAAAAGTTAAATCCTCATCTACCCTAATAATAGATCGACAGACGCATATCTAGAAGAGATCAAGCAAGACATTTTCGCCTATGCATACTGCTCAGTTTAGAATATAGATCATATATTAGAAACAGCTAAAACAGCTGAAAATGGTTGCCCGTGGGGTATGAGACTGGGGAGGGGCAGAGCAGAGGACTACAGTTTTTATTGGAATTCCTTTATTTGGTTTTTAAAAATGGTTTTCATATAATACTTGCATAACTTTTTAAAGGGAAGTTTTCTCCACAATAGAGATTAAAAGAGATATCTTGGAGATATCACTGTAGGTTTCATAAGGATTTCACTTGTCTCACCTCCTAAGCTGAAGCCAATATGTCCTGCATTCATCTGTGATATGAGCCAGATGTTTACGTTTATAATATTTACACTCATGTGGGGGCAAAGCACAGACCACTTACAACACACCCATCTGCTAAGAGGCTCTTCCATGGTGAAGAAGAAAGGCTGAGTGGTGAGTGGCTCTTCCCAGACACCACACCAGCCAAGCTGTGCCAGAGTGCCGGGAATGGCCAGAGGGCTGGTCCAAGACTCCGAGGAGATATTCACTATAAAATAAAATTTGGCACGTATTACTGATCCCCTAAACCCAGCACTTTGGGGTATCTAAACCCAGTCTCTTATCTCCAGGATACCCCATCAGCATCTTTCCAAATCTTCTCCCCTTTACCTTCAGTGTAAAGGGTCAACCTAATGCTGATGTTTGAGGTTTCTGCAATTCTCAGCTACCACTTCAAGGATACTACAGCAGGTGAATCATCATCTTAATAATTATTACGTTATAGCAAGGGCTTTGTGTTTAGAGGCCCCAAAATAGGAACTGCCACAATACATGGGGGCCAGGTCAAGAGATGTCACTGTCTGATAAGAAATCGAATGAAAGTCAAGGCATAGTTGATGAGCTCAGACATTTTCTGATCATATCTCAGGGCCCTTCCCAGAAACAACCCATTATCCATTATGATAGATGCCAGAATCATTCATCCAGGCATGTGAGATAAACTCTACCTGGAAGCTGCAACATGGCTTCATGCCACACTTCTTAATAGGAAGGTTTGGTACCTGTTAAGAAATGCCGAGGAAGGAGAGTTGGAGGTCAAGAACTGCAGCCTTTTGAGGGAGGGGGACATGACCCAATGGTTAACAAGCTGAACACGTCCACTCTGGCCAGCAGAGGGCAGCAGAACCAGCCTGCCCATGCAAGTGGCTACAATGACCATGTGGTGGCTGCTGTGGACATTCATGCTCTGGGATACTGGGACCACAAAGGGTGGTCCCCAGAAAAGGTGTGGCTAAGGTGAGCAAGGAGGTCTGAGGAAAGAACTTTCTTTCTCAGAGAGTGGTCAGAGAGACTTTTCTGGAGATTCCAAGAACAGAGTCCAGGGGCTACCAAAGTTCAAGAACTAGAATGATAGTTTTGCTGAATAAGTTTTGCCAAGGTCCTGCCTCAGTCAGATGATAAGGAAAACAGTAGGGGCCAGAGGAAGAGTATAAAACTGAGGGAAATATTTAAATAGCATTTTGCTTTGGTGTTCTCTATAAATCCTCAACAGGAAGACAGGAACCATATTCCGTCTCTCAAATCTTATGTTCTTCCCTGAAAGGGATCCACCGGCCAGTCTCTTGAAAGATTGGATTTGTCCTCCAAATCCTGGTTATCCCAAGAGGAACAGTTAGAATGGTGATCATGCAACTCAGCTTTGGATGGGGCAAAGCTTAAGACTGGAATATAGATTCCTAATGACTCAGCCAACATATGGACAACTAATTCGATTCAGTGTGAAACAACTACCCAGCCTTTCCTGCAAGCCGCATCAGACTTACCATTGCTGCAAAGCTTAAGACTGGAATATAGATTCCTAATGACTCAGCCAACATATGGACAACTAATTCAATTCAGTGTGAAACAACTACCCAGCCTTTCCTGCAAGCCGCATCAGACTTACCATTGCTCCGCCTATGTCACTAATGTCCACCACCTCCACCACAAAGAGTAGATAATACAGACACTTTGCTCTCATCTTCCCCATACACCTTCTGTCCTTCATCTGCTATCAGGAAGGTGAGGGTTCTGACTCCGGTGCTGGTGAGCCAGGCAAGCGTGTACGTGCAATGAGAGAGCTGGCTTCGCACCAACATAAACTGCCTCCTTTCTTCTTTGGTTCAGGGCAAGGAGACTGAGTGCTGTTGACTTTTACTGTCCACAACTCATTCAACCTCTTGCGTGGTGTCTTAAGCGAGGACCAAGCACCACTCCAGGTTGTCACTAGTTGAGATGATTGTCCCAATGGGTCTGGGCAGATACTCAGATGCATAAAGGAAACTTACACTTTGTTACCAAAAATGTAGGTCTAACCAGGCAATGTTGCCGTCATGTGTTCCTAGCCCTCCCAGTGGCCCTATGAGTTAAAGAAGGTTCTGGCTTTTTCTATACAATTTCTTCCTCTCCCATAGCCCTCCCAGCAGAGTCCTGCTTGGGGGACTCCCATGAAGCAGAATTGGAAGAAGGGGAGGGAATGACACAAAGTAACGCACAGGTTAGGCTGGAGGAGGGTGTCGGAATATGTTTTGAAAGAGAGAGATCCAGAAGCTGTGTAAGGGGAGTGGACGGAGGAAGATAACAGATTTAAAGAAGTGTTTCTGTGGGTTACAGCCCTTCTATGACATTTTTTAAAAATGTTGCTGCACTGTGTTTATTTGATGCAAGTCTTCTTTGAGAACGGACCCTACGAATCATAGTTTCAATAGAATTATAGAAGAGACCAATATGTCTGCCTCTTCCTTTGAATGAGCTTTTGCATAATATGAATAGGTTACTCTGTACCTCATGAGAAGCATGGAAAATTACCTAACTCACAGAATCTCAAGTTACCAGAAACCAAACAAACCAAAATCCAAATACTAATCAAAAGATTGCTGTTTCTCACCTTCGCTTCTGTGGTAGGCACCGAACACTCTCTGGGATCATCTCTGCTGCTTGAACACTACTGGAGACATGTCCTGTCCATCTCTCTGGGAAAGTTTCTCATTCTAGGAGCCTCTGCCTTTCACGTCCCATTACAGGGCTCTAGGCTGACCTCTAAAACATCTCACTGTGGCCTGGACTGACTCAGTTGACATTTTCTATGTTAACGTCTCCCCCATGTGACAGAACTGGTGTTCTTTGTTCAGTTCATTTCTCTGTCCTACAGGGACCCTGTTAACTTCCAGAATTGAAGGTATTTAAAGAAGAAAACAGTTGTTCAGTGTTGTTATAGCCACAAGGCCAAGAGGGGTTTGGTTAATGAAGCGTTTACAAGTGGATTTAGGTTAACACGAATGTCACAGTCATGGGGTCAGGAGTAGTTTTTCCTCATAAAGAAGGAAAACAAAAAGAAGAGGGAAAATTAAGTGGGAAAGGTCTCCTGGTAACAGATAAAAGGAATTTTTATATCAGAGATAACTGAGAGAAGTTGGAATTCGCTGGGGAAATTACCTCAGAGGCTGGCTGTGGAAGAGGCCACCACAGAAACAGGTCCCCACGTAACCATAGTGACGAGCTGAGGAAGGAAGGGGGCGGGTGGACAGAGCAGGACTAAGGACCAGTGCAGATGGAGGCCGGGAGCAGCAGGGAGGGGAGCGGACAGCCCGGTCAAGGGGTGGGCGACAGGAGCTGTGAGTAGTTGGGGATAAATTCAGGTTTTTAAAGGAAGAAGAATCAACTTAAAATTAATTAGGCAGGTAGGACATATATGATAGTATGGATTCCCCTTACATTTAAAAGGGAGTTAAAATGTTTCTTTAGAGTTTATCTGCCTTCATAAAGCAGGATCAGGAGTAAGCAGTGGAAAGACGTGGTTAGAATGGAGGGTGGGAAGAGGGGGGTAGCCTCAGAGCCACCTAGAATCTCAGAGCCCGCCGTGGTCCTGGGTGAACAGCCACCCGGCTGCCTCCTGGTGGCGGCCGTCTCCAAGCAGCAGGGACGAACTAGGAGATGTCACTGGATGCTGAAGTGGCCCAACGAAAGCCCTAGGTGTAGGACGGCCAGATGGAGCAAATGAAGACACAGGATCCCCTGTGAAATTTGAATGTCAGATAAACAGTGAATGATATTTTCATGTGTTTGTTCCATGGCAACCCTAATAAGGTGGCACAGGCTGGTTAAATTTGTTCTTGCTCTCTCACCACCTGTATATTTAAGGAAGGAAGGAAAGAAGGAAGGGCCTGAACCCCAAGTGGTTATTTTCTCTACTTATCCACCCGCAGTCAGTTCCTCTGGCTCCTCCCTCTCTCTTCACTATCACAGCGACACTCTCTAACTATTCTCTACAATATGTCTTCAAAAAATTGAATCAGAACAAAGCCACACACAATCAGACCCAACCTCTGTGGTTCCTACAGCCGTGGCGGTGTTTCCCCGGGTGCTAATGGTGTGATCTGACGTCTCCTCCAGCCTGACCCTGGGACCTCCACGCCGACCTCACTATTTATCTCACATACTTGCCAGTGGATCTCAGCTCTCAAATCCCTGCTTGCACTTTTTTTCAGGTCCGTGTCTATGATTAATGTACAACTCTTAAAGCATTCACTAATTAAGTGCTCTGAAATAGGTGTCGATAAATCCTGTTACAGTCATATTTCAAAGAACTGTTTTAAAATATAAATCAATGGCTGTGGTCAGCACGTGGTATACGGTAATGGTGTTCTGTGATAGATTTTCCTCATACGTCACACCTCAGCTCCAGGCGAGGCGGGATGCTCCCAGCCCCAGGCCCCTGTCCCCAGCCCTCACTACACACCATCATAGAAAAGTCCAGAAACAAGATAAGATGTCGGTTCACTGATCATCTTAAAACTTCAATCAGATTATGTCATTCTGTTTAAAACCCTCCATTGTTCTCCCATTACATTTAGAATATGATACAAAATGTTCATGATGCTCTCAAAGATCTGTAGGATTTTCCTCCATCCTCATATCCCACCCTATTCCTTGCTCACTGCTCTCCAGCCACTTGGGACCCCTTTCTGTTCCTGGAAAATGCCAGGCCCTTGCGTTTATCTTCCCTTTCACTTTGAATGCTTCCCCCTGCTCAGCTCTTTAGAGGGACAGATCATTCCAATCCTTCAGGACTTGGTTCTGGGGCGCTAAGAACATTCTATACCTTGACATTTGTGCACCATACTGTGTGGATGTCACACCTCAGTGAAAAGTAAAATATAAAGTAATTCACTACTATATCACCTTTTTTGTTTCCTTCCTGACAATGATCACAATCTGTAATGATTGTATTGACTTATTTACTACTTTACTGACCATCTTCCACCTGAATCAGGAGCTGGCAATCTATACCCACCGGCCAAATCCAGCCACCATCTGTTTTTGTAAATAAAGTTTCATTAGAACTCAGCCACACCCATTTATTTGCTATTGCCGATGGCTGCTTTTGCTGCCCTACAACAGCAGAATTGAGTAGTTGTGACAGATATCACCACCGGCCAAATCCAGCCACCATCTGTTTTTGTAAATAAAGTTTCATTAGAACTCAGCCACGCCCATTTATTTGCTATTGCCGATGGCTGCTTTTGCTGCCCTACAACAGCAGAATTGAGTAGTTGTGACAGATATCGAATAGCCCCACAAAACCTAATGTGTTTACTGTCTGGCCCTTCTGCAACCAGGCAAGGAGCATGCCAAAAACACGACTTCCATGTGGGTGGCCCACCACAGCCACCACAATCACCACAGCTGACACAAAAGTGGCAAGACCCACAACCACCATGCAGATGGCCCACCAGCCACTCAAGTGCATTGTCACAAGGAGAGTCACAAGCAGAGACCAAAGCAATAGCAAATAAATGGGTGTGGCTGAGTTCTAATGAAACTTTATTTACAAAAACAGATGGTGGCTGGATTTGGCCGGTGGGTATAGATTGCCAGCTCCTGATTCAGGTGGAAGATGGTCAGTAA
>NW_007727719.1:245324-279609 GCF_000696425.1 Galeopterus variegatus | reverse complement strand
ACTTCCATGTGGGTGGCCCACCACAGCCACCACAATCACCACAGCTGACACAAAAGTGGCAAGACCCACAACCACCATGCAGATGGCCCACCAGCCACTCAAGCGCATTGTCACAAGGAGAGTCACAAGCAGAGACCAAAGCAAAATGGATGTCTCTCTCCACAGATCCCATTCCAGAGTGATAGAAGAAGCATCTATTCTATGACAATAGTGGGGGGCCTGAACACACCTCTCTCAGCATTGGACAGATCATCTAGGCAACAAATCAACAGAGTAACCGTTACTCTTTCAGAATGAGAGAAGAAACCTAGGGTTATCAGAGGGGAGAGAGGGGGGGAGAGGGGATAGGGAGAGGTTGGATAATGGGCATAAAGAATAAGTATGATTTGTAATAATATATATGCTAATAATATTGAGATGATCAACATACATCAATGTTGAACCCCCAAAATATGTATAACCAATTATGATTCAACTAAAAAAAAAAAAGAAAGACCACATGATTAGAGGGTTGATACCTTCAGCCCCACCCACGGACCTCCAAGAAGAGAGGAGGGGTGGAGGTTAAGCTGTATGAAAACTCTGAACAACGAGATTCCATGAGCTTCGGGGTTGGAGAACACATGGAGGCACTGACAGGGCGGGGCGTCCAAGAGGGAGTGGTGCCCCATGCCTCTCCTCCACCACACCTTGCCCTGTGTACCCTTCCTCTGTTTGTTTGTTTGTTTGTTTTTTGGCAGCTGGTACAGGAATTGAACCTGGGCCTTGGTGTTATCAGCACCATGTTCTAACCAACTGAGCTAATTGGCCAGCCCTGTATCCCTTCCATTTGGCTGTTCCTAAGTTGCATCCTTTCGAATAAACAGGTAAAAATTTAAAAACTGAAAAATTTTTTTAAAAAAGGAATCTCACAGCCCCTTCCCTGGACTATAGGCTTCATGAAGGCAAGAACGGTGTTGATCTTCTGTACCTGTATTTTCAGGGTCCAAGACAGTGCCTGGCACAAACTCAGTAGCTCCTCAGTGTCAGCTCCCCTACGCCCCCTGCCAACTGTCCCCCCGTTGCAGTTGCAGTCTCCTAGCCTGTCCTCTCCCTCACCGGATCCTGGCTCCTGGCCATTCGCCTGCACACTGTAGGTTCTTGCAGTCTGCCAGTCCCTTCTAGCTCCGCCTCCTTGCTCTGCATCTCCAAACTGGTGTTACTTGTGCCCTGACGCTGAAAACCCATCTAGTCACAATGAATAATCCCATAACACAAAAGCTTCCCGTGGTGTCTATGGCCTATCGCAATCATTTTGTGGCATGCCAATCCGTTCTCTGTAATCACTGAGAGCCTGCCTATCTTAAAATTTCATTCTTCTATCATTCAGCTTTGGGTCAATATCTTTATTTAGGTCTCTTCCTATTATAAAAATGACTCATATGAATAACATAAAATTTTGAAAAGAAAAAAATCACCAAGAGACAACTATTTTTAGCATTTTGGTGTGGTGTCTTTCCATTTTTCTTTCTATGCTTTTTTTTTTTAAAGCACAGCTATGTAAAACAAGAAAAAATGGCTAAGAACAATTTTCTCTCTTGCATTACAACAAGCATTTTTTATATTATACATTCTTTATAGATTATTATTTTTGGTAGCAGTATAATAATACTACATTGAGTAGATATATTCATTAAATATTTCCCTATTATGGGAAATATTTATAATATATCCAGATCTTTATAATAAAAAACAATATTGCCATGAACATCTCTGTGCATGAAGCTTTTCCCCCCACTTTTTGGATTACTTCCTCAAGTAGGATTTCCAGAAGCAGAATTACTGGATCAAAAGGCATTTTTTTTTTTTTTTTAAAAATGACCGGTAAGGGGATCCTAACCCTTGACTTGGTGCTGTCAGCACCATGCTCACCCAGTGAGCAAACCGGCCATCCCTATATAGGATCCGAACCCATGGCCTTGGTGTTTTCAGCACCGCACTCTCCCGAGTGAGCCACGGGCCAGCCCTAAAAGGCATATTTTTAAGTTCAGTTAAATATTGTCATTCTTACTTTTTTAAAGGCCTGAAAACCTCTGGATAAAAAGTCTTAGAGTAAATGCATTCATAATCCTCTTTCCTGTTCTCCAAATTCATAGGAATGAAAGATTAGATAATAAATATATACTGTACTTATATCCTTGTCTCAAAATACAAGAGGAAAATTTCAGTGGCTCAAAACAGAGTAAAATGTAACAATAAGCAAGTGTAAAACTATAGAGACAAATGGCGAGACTAGACCCAGGTAAAGAAGGCTGGAGTTAAATACCTCCTGGAGAAGGACGGAAAGCACCTCCTGGTAACAGGAACCTGAGCAAGGCTTCCTACCCAAGAACAGTGAATGGTAGAATTCCATCGTGCATTTAGGGTTAGGGTTAGGAATACACCACTTGTTCAGGGCCAGTCCAAAGCAGAGTCCTATTCCTAATGTTGGGAGGACAAACTTTTCCTTTACCCTCAGATTCAGTGACTGGGGACCTGCAAATTTAAACTGACAAAAGATGGATTAGAAGAGAAAAGAGTTTATTTAAGCATGCAACATGCATACACACAGGAGTGTTCAGGGGTGTGCTGCCACAAAGGGCTGGTCAGAACCTGGGGCTACATACCTAACATTGTGAGGGAAAGGAAGAGGGAGAAAAGACTCCTATGAGAAGAACAAATAGTTTTCTTTAGGAAAGACTAATGGGTGTTTAGGAGAATAAATGGGAGATAAGAAAGTTCATGACCACGTTTGTTTTTGCAGGTGCTATGGTCTTTCTCGTTCCTCATGGCTATCACTCTCCCCAGGAGAGCGTATGTACAGGACCCTCCTTGCCAAAAGTTACTGCTTTTAGTGAGATAAGGGTAGCTCCAAGAAGCCTTCTTTTTGCATCTGTTGAAACTCAGTGTCTTCAGCTTAAAGTAATCATTTTATCAACTCTGGAGTTCCAAGTGGGTCCCTACACTGATCCGCACCATGTGGATTGTGAAGAATTGTCATCCCAGAAATGAGGAGCTCTGAGTTGAGCTGCAAACATGTGGCATAGGTTGAGTCTAATCAACCCATGAGACCAAGGCTAAGGCAGCCAAGACGCTGCCTCACAGGCTAGTGAAGTGTGGGAGGAAATTCCCGTCCAACATGAGCTTTCCAGCAAAAGTTAAAAGTCACAAATGAGAGATTTATATCCTGAGGTAACAGAAGAATCTGAAAAGAACTTTGAAATGAATCTGTTTAAAATCTTCAACGAAATAAGGAGACATTCAAATGGCCTACAGGTACATGAAAAAATGTACAACATCACTGGTCATCAGGGAAATGCAAATCAAAACCACAATAAGATATCATCTCACCCTAGTTAGATGGGCTACTAGCCAAAAGACGGAAAATCACAAATGCTGGTGAGGATGCAGAGAAAGGGGAATGGAATTCTTATACACTGTTGGTGGGCATGTCAATTAATACAACTATTATGGAAAACAATACGGAGGTTCATCAAAAAATTAAAAATAGAACTACCATGTGATCCAGCAATTCCATTACTCGGTTTTTATCCAAAGGAAAAAAAATTGGTATATCAAAGAGATATCTGCACCCCCACGTTTATTATAGCACTATTCATAATACCCAAGATACGGAATCAATCCAAGTGCCTATCAGCAGATGAATGGATAAAAAATATGTCATTTACATATACACAATGGAATACTATTCAGCCGTAAAAAAGAATGAAATTCTGCCATTCGTGGCAACATGGATGAACTTGATGGACATTATGTGAAGCAAAGTAAGCCAGGAACAGAAAGAGAAATACCACATGTTCTCATATGGAAGCTAAGAAAGTTGATCACATAGAAGCAGAGTAGAAAGGCAGTTACCAGAGTCTGGAATGGGTAGAGAAGAAGACTAGTAAGAGGTTGATTAACAGATATGAAACAGCAGCTAGATAGGAGGAATAATGTCTAGTGTTCTATAGCACTGTAGGGTGACTATAATTAACAATTTGTTATATACTTACAATTAGCTAGAATAGGGGATTTTGAATGTTTCCAACACAAAGAAATGATAAATATTTGAGGTAATGGGAAAAAAAATCAGTGGTTGCTAAGAGTTTTAGTGGTGGAGGGAGGGAAGGAGGAATAAATAGATGGAACACAGAGGCTTTTTAAGGCAGTGGAACTGTTCTGTATGATACTGTAATGGTAAATACATGACATTATGCATTTGGCAAAACCCATAGAACTGTACAACACATAGAGGGAATCCTAATGTAAAATTGAGTTATAATAATAATAAACCAATATTGGTTCACAACTGTAACAAATGAAAACCACACTAATGTAACATGTTATTAATAGGAGAAACTGGGGGGAGGGGGTGTGGGAAACTATCTGTACTTTTGGTTCAATTTCTCTGTAAACCTAAATCTGCTACAAAAATAGTTTATTACTCAGAAAAAATACTTAAGGAAATAATACAAGACAACATGAATAAAATCATAATAGGAGATTATGAAACTGCAAAGGCTAAATAATAAAAAGAGCATCAAAAAATTATCTACTCTGCAGCTTTAAAAAAATTCTTTTTAAAAGGTCATCCCTTAAGGAAACCGTACTTCACTACGCTGACAGAAGAGGGTGATATTAACCTAGGAATGGTAAATTATTCTAAATCCATCAAGTGGAAATGAAATAAAGTGAAGCATCCTAAATCCATACAACGCTACTAAGGGGGGCGGAAATGAGAATCGAAGCATTTTAACTGATGAAATTCTTCCCTTAAACAACCACAAAGCACCACAAAACACAAAATTTCAAACGGAATTAATATCTTCAAACAAACATTTGGAAGTATGAAAACCATCTTGAATGAGAAATTCAAAAACCAAGAACGGGCAAGGCAACAGATAAGTAAACAAATCGACTGATGGTTGAACTCAGGAAAGAAAAAGACAAAGTCATCTTAGGAATGAATGGTAAATCACAAGTATCCAGTGGTGATTAGACTCAAATGAAATTTTAGGAAAGAACATTAGAGAGAGACAGGAACATAAACAAGAAAATAAAAATGAACTAAAGAAAGAACTAAAAAGATTCAGAAAGTGGTGAAATGAAAGATAAAGAAAATTAAAGGCACAGATGGGTAGAATCCCCAAAGAAGATATATAAAACAATGAAACAAAACTTATATTTAAACCTGTAATCCAAAAGGGCGAGATATACCATGTTCATGTACTAGAAGATTCAATATTGTTAAGATATCAGTTCTTGAACTGAACTATAGATTTCACTCATTCACAATCCAAATCCCAACAAACTTTACTGTGGAAATTGATAAGCTGTTTCTAAAATTTATATGAAAATGCAAAGAACCTAGAAGAGCCAAAACAATTTTGAAAAAAAGAACAAAATTGGAGGACTTAAATTATTTGATTTCAAGACTTACTATAAAATGAACAGTAATCAAGAAAGAGTGGTGTTGGCATAAGAATTCATATATAGATTAAGGGGACAGAGTACAAGGTCTTATAATAGACCCAAACATGTATGGTCAATTAATTTTTTATAAAGATACCAAGCAATTCAATAGAGGAAAAAATAGTCTTTTCAACAAATGATGCTGTGACAACTAAATATTCATATTAAAAAAAATGAATTCTGGGCCTAGCCCGTGGCGCACTCGGGAGAGTGTGGCGCTGGGAGCGCAGCAGTGCTCCCGCCATGGGTTCGGATCCTATATAGGGATGACCGCCGGTGCGCTCACAGCGCTCACTGGCTGAGCACGGTGCGGCCGGTCTCAAAAAGGACAAAAAAAAAAGAATTCAACTCTTATTTTATATCATATACAAAAATTTATTTAAAATGTATCCTAAATCTAAACATAATATTTAAAGATATAAAACTTATAGAAGAAACTATAGCATAAAATATTTATGATCCTAGAACAAAGATTTCTTAGATTGGGCACAAAAAGCACAAAATGTAAAATAATATTGATAAATTGGACTTCTTCAAAATTACAAACTTGCTCTTTCGAGTACATCACTTAAAAAAGGAATAAAAAAAAAAAAAAAAAAAAAAAAAAAAAAAAAAAAAAAAAAAAAGATTTCTATACACCTAGATTCCTACATCCCCTGCCTGGGGAAGGTTCCGTACTCTGGGGGGTGGGGAAGACAGTCTCCATCACCAATCAGAAACAGTTTCCTACATATGAAAGTGTAATATCATTTTGCTCAGAGGAAGATCACAGCCTCTTCCCCTCGGCAAAGCCAGGCCAGCAGCCACAGTTTCCAGAAGGACCCCCAGCCTACAAGTGAAGCCTAATTCCCAAGTTGAACGTAGTCCACCAAGTTTGAGCTCTGCTGTCCACAAGGCGACAGGTGTTCCTCAGTCCTCTCAGGGATGCTCTGAAGATATCACATAAATGCCATGGGAACATCAGTAAACCAATCCCGTCTTTGTGCCTATACAGGGAGGTGGGGACTGAGGCTCAGAGTGGGAAAAAGTCTTACGTGGGGTCACCTAGGAGTTAGCATCTTTATTTTTCTCCTTGAAAGAGTAGAAATCAACAGGTTGCAAAGATAGTGTCCGGGCTGTTAATGGCAGATCGAGCCGCAGGTAACATAACACAGTCAGGGCCCTGTGTGACTTCCATTAGGGCACTTGTCACCTGCTACTGTGATCATTTGTGTTGCCCACAGACAGGGAGCCCGCTGAGGTCAGGGGATGGCTTGGATTCATGTCTGGGCAAGCAGAGACCTCAGGAAAATGTTTACTATGTGAAAGAATGAAGAAACAGGCTGGCTGGTTAGCTCAGGTGGTATTGATGACACCAAGGTCAATGGTTAGGATCCCTGAACTGGCCAGCTGCCAGAAAAAAAAAAAAAAGAATGAAGAAATGATTCAGGAGGAAGATACTGGGCCATCAACTCAGACAGAGAGAGGAGGCATTTGGGTGCAGAAGGGATGAGGAGACCTTGAAGAGCTTCACTTGCTGGCAGCTCCACCGAGACAGAATTCTTGTCTGCTTGTTCACTGCTATACCACACATGTCTAGACCAGTGCCTGGCACACAGTGGATCCTCAGTCAATATTTGCTAAATGGCAAAAATCAGAAGCCCTGCACCCATTCCTCCTGCCACTAGTGCCTAAACTACACCCCCTGGAAGGAAGCAGTCCTGGGCTGAGCGATAATAATGCACCAGGCATGTAATAAGGTATACCATGCTGTTTTTTTTTTCCCACTTGATTCTTACAATGAACCCCCAGAAAAAGGCAATGATAAAAACAGCTAACTCTTTAAAGCACATCAGAAGGTATTTCGAAGTTCATGGAAAAATAGAATTAAAAGATAATACAAATCTTTCCATAAACTTTTTGAAGTACCCCTGTATTACATTTTCAGGCACTGTTCTGGGCACTTGACATGAATTAATTCATCAATTCTTCACTGCGGCTCTCTGAGGTAGTTAATTTTATTATCCCCACTTCACAGATGAGAAAACTGAGGTGTGGAGAGATGAATCCTGTTGCCCCTGGCCACATCAGCAAGAGGCAGAGGTGAACCATGAAACCTGGGCAGTCTGGCTCCAGAGACTGTGCACTCAGGAGGTGATATTAAACACCCTATTTTATAGATTGAAGAAACTGAAGCCCCAAGGATATAGCCAAGGACACTGTGGGAGGAAGAATAATGGCCCTCCAAAGACGTCTATGTCCTCTTCTCTGGGACCTGTGAATATGGTACCTTACATGGCAAAAGGGTCTTTCAAGATGTTATTAAGGATCTTAAAATGGGGAGATTATTCTGGATTATCTGGGTATACTCAATGTCACCCAGATGGGGCCTTATAGGTGAAAGAGGGAGGCAAGAGGGTAAGTCAGAGAAGGAGGTGAGATAATGAAAGCAGAGGTCAGAGTGAAGAACTGTTAAGATGGAGGAAGGGGCCATGAACTAAGGAATGCAGGTAGCCTCTAGAAGCTGGAAAAGGCAAGGAAACACATTTCCCCTTAGAGTCTCTAGAAGGAATACAGCCCTGTTGACAGTTTTGTTTTAGCCCAAAAAACCATTCTGGACTTCTGGCCTTCAGAACTGTAAACTAATAAATGCATGTTGTCTTAAGCAACAAAGTCTGTGGTACTTTGTTGCAAAAGCGATAGGAAACTAATGCAGGCACCCAGCTATTCAGTGGCAGAAACAGAATTGGAACTCAAGTCTTGATGTGCCAAAAGTGCTGAATCTTCAGAACCACAGTCTCTTGGATGTGTGAAGCTTGGAATTATTCCAGATGTTTTTTCCTCAGGGTTGCTGGGCTGTGTGTGTGTCTGTGTGTTTGAGGCATATGGAGGTGAATCAAGAAACCAGGAATTCTATTTCCATGAGGAAGAGGGAATCTGGCCCTTAGAGATTACCGAAGACACCTCAAGGCTCTCATGATCAGTGAGTTAACCCATGTAGAGCATTTAGAACCGTGCCTGTCACTATAGACGTGTTAATGGTTATTATCATTACATCGCTTTCCTGACTATCTACCCTTCATCAGTGTCATCACCTCTTAGTCTTCCGTGTTCAAGAATCTTCCATGGCTCCCCAGTATCCTCAGGATAATATCTGTCAAAGGACAAAATTACAAGAAATTTAAAGATGTCAATTGGTTTCATTGTGATTCTAGAATCAGGCAACACTTCATCTCATAAAATACAATAAGAGTTCCAATGAGCCCAGCAGAGGAGGTTAGTTTTATAGACAGAAAAAGTTGAAGAAAGCAGAAACAAACCAAAAAGCAGGTCAATGGTTCGGATCCTTGTACCAGCCAGCTGCAAAAAAAAAAAAAAAGAAAAGAAAAGATGGCCAGAAAAAGCAACTTAAACAGAGTAAAGTCTGTTACGTAAACTTTAAGTCAAAGTTTTCCCCCTTGCAAAAGGTTCCAGTGGTTTAAGTGCAGGGAAGGATATGCCTTTACGAAAGATTTCCTTTACAGATGTAAATTTGTTTTACAAAGAGTTTCAAAGTAGCCAGCTAAATGTCAGGAAGTTGTATTTTGGAGACCAATTTAGTTCCATAGGCAGTCTTTTCAACTTAGTCTATTTAGCTCATCTCTTAATTAGATTACTTACTTCAGGGCAGTGGCCTCTCAGGAACAGGGCACTTGACCTGAAGGTATTGTTTTTTGGGTTTTTTTCTTTTTTTTTTTTAATTAAAAGATGACCGGTAAGGGGATCTTAACCCTTGGCTTGGTGTTGTCAGCACCACACTCAGCCAGTGAGCGAACCGGCCATCCCTATATGGGATCCGAACCCGGGGCCTTGGTGTTATCAGCACCGCACTCTCCCGAGTGAGCCACGGGCCGGCCTCTGAAGGTATTGTTTTTGTTTTTGTTTTTTTGACTGGCTGGTGCAGGGATCAAACCCTGGATCTTGGTGTTATCAGTACCACGCTCTAACCACGCTGTCACCCGCCAGCACAACTAACTTTTATAAATACTTTATTTAGCTTTCTTTTTGCCTTTGGGGTAGAATCTCGTCAATTAGTAGGTTAAGCTTTTCGTTTGATTTTCTATGAACAGCCTTTTAAAGAGGCAATAAAAAAATTGAAATCTTTTTAGAAGCTTCTGGATGGGCCTAATTCATGTGTCCTTATTTTTCTTGGCAGCTGCCTAGTGAGGGGGAAGGGGGGGAATGGGGGTCTGAACCCCTGACCTTGGTGGTACAAGGCAGTGCTCTAACCAACTGAGTTAACCAGCTAGGCCCCAGGTATCCTTATTTTTAAATGGACTTTAGCTCTCCAAGACACAGAGCCACTACCAAAAATAGCCCAAAGAGATAATACCTCAAGAACTGACGGGCCGGCCCGTGGCTCACACGGGAGAGTGTGGTGCTGATAACACCAAGGCCACGGGTTCGGATCCCATATAGGGATGGCCGGTTCGCTCACTGGCTGAGCGTGGTGCTGACAACACCAAGTCAAGGGTTAAGATCCCCTTACCGGTCATCTTTTAAAAAAAAAAAAAAAAAAAAACTGACAACAGTCTGTCTAGCCAAAAATGGTGCAACCAGCATTTCTGTTCGGCCATATTCATGGGGCTCCCAACCTTTTGGTTGGCTGCCTGCACACATAGGCCCTATATATTGTGTGCCCCCAACAGATAGAAAGTTGAGTCAAGTTCTCATTACAAAGAGCTAGACAAACAAGAAAGCAATTGCTGTTCATGGGAAGGAAAGGATCCATCTTAAAGTACAGTGTTGTACATCTGGAATGTTCTACATAATGGCCATCATAATTCTCATACAAGAAAGTGGCAAATGTACTGGAAGGTAGAGTACTCAGATCTTTAGAAACTAAGATCCCGGGCTGGCTGATTAGCTCGGTTGGTTAGAGCATGGTGTTATATAACACCAAGGTCTTAAAGGTTCAAATCCCTTTACTCGCCAGCTGCCAAAAAAAAAAAAAAAAAGGATCCCATCTTTATGTTGGATCTTGGTTTTCTCAGAGCTGAGATGGCTTTGGCTGCCAGATCTCCTTGACCAATTTAGCCAATGATTTTCCAGTTTCTGTCTTCTCCACTCAGACACCCAAGGCCTCCCTTACCTAAACATACATTATAACAAAGGAACCCACATAACTGTGAATTCCGAAAGCTGGAGTTCACACCCCCTGCAGTGATAGCCATTTACCACAACTGCTGTCAGTTACATTTAAAACTTCAGCCCTTTTTTAAAACCAGTGACTCATCAGCTACTACAAACCCAAGGGTCATACGCCCTGTCACAGTACAAACTCACAGTGCAAACTAACCCTTGGTACCCCATGGTCATATGCTTTCTCACAGTGCAAACTAACCCTTGGTACCCCCAAAGCCAAAGAGATCAGGGACTCAAATGCAAAGGAGAGCAGAGCTCAGACCTGAGCGGGACTTACGACTTCCAGGGCTCCATGAAGACAGTGGTTCTCCCATAAAGAGGGGGTTGGTGGTGCCTTCCTGTAATCCTAAAGGGGTCTCAGAGTCATCAGCAGTCTCCTTATCAGGTCCCCAAATCTGTCAAAGGACAGAAATAACAAGAAATTTAAGGATCTCAATTGGCTTTATCATGATTGGGGTTAGGCAAGACTCCATCCCATAAACGTAGAAAAAGTGTTCCAATGAGCCCAGCAGAGGAGGTAGACAGAAAAGGCTGAAGAGAGCCGAAACAAAGAACAAAAGCAGATTGGTCATTTCAAAGTTACTTACCTTGTAAGATGGGGGACAGGGAGCCAGAACAATAGAAAAATAACTGGTTATTTAACATCGGGTTACTTCAGGCTATCTTTTTGTGTAAGTACTAAAGCAGAGGAACTTCATTATCATGCCAATTGAAGTTTTAAACTGCCCTCTTTGAGAAATTGGCTGTTATCTCTCTTTCCTGATTTCTTGGAAGGTTAAACCACAACTTAGTTTAGATTTGGTGAGGTGGAATTTAGCAGAGGTAACTCCATTTTTATTTTCAGTCTGGTCTTTTGAGGTCTAGTGCAGGAACTTAGCTCAAAACAAAGGCCTCCTATGATTTTTATTTAACATGTCCAAGTCCTAGATGGCATTCAAGAACTTTGAGTGCTGACTCATCCTCATAGTGGGTGACACACTCTGTAACCCCGGGGTCAAAGACACTCGACTTTCACTGGCCAAGGTTCAGGGACCACCTGAGCTCTACCCAGAATGCCTTCCTGGAACTTGCAAACTCTTAACACATCCTCCTTCTGAGTGTGACTTTGTTTTTTTTTTTTTTTAAAGATGACCGGTAAGGGGATCTCAACCGTTCGCTTGGTGTTGTCAGCACCACGCTCAGCCAGTGAGCAAACCGGCCATCCCTATATAGGATCCGAACCCGTGGCCTTGGTGTTATCAGCACTGCACTCTACCAAGTGAGCCACGGGCTGGCCTCTGAGTGTGACTTTGAATCCATGAGATTTTCCTGACCTTCCCCATTCCCCAGCCAAACACGCACTAGCCACCATCGCCAGTTAGAAACTTCCTCTTCTTGGGCCGGCCCGTGGCTCACTCGGGAGAGTGCGGTACTGATAACACCAAGGCCACGGGTTCAGATCCCATATAGGGATGGCCGGTGTGCTCACTGGGTGAGCGTGGTGCTGACAACACCAAGTCAAGGGTTAAGATCCCCTTACCGGTCATCTTTTTTTTTTTTTTAAAAAAGAAATTTCCTCTTCTTGAGGGAGGGGGGAACCATACCCTGTGCTACCTCCATTATAACATTTTATATTCTTGTTTGTTTGTTTGTTTTTGTTTTGGCAGCTGGCTGGTACAGGAGCACCTTGTATTCTAATTGTTGGAATCCATGTGTCTCTGCACCCCCAGCCTGGGGACCAGCAGGGGGCAGGGTGAGATCTCATTCTTGATCAATCACTGGGTCTCTGGTCTCACATATTTGTGGTGTCTGTCTGTTTCTATTTCCTCTCACCTTTACACTTGAAGAAGCTGGGAGCCTAAATTCCTAGTTGCTGGGGCACTGGAAATCCTCAGTACATAGGGCCTTAGATTCTTGAGTCCCAAAAGAGGCGAAGTCAATGAAATATTATTTAGCCATGTAAAGGAATGAAGCACTGACACATGCTACAACATGGATGAGCCTCAAAAACATTATGCTAAGCAAAAAAAGGCAGACACAAAAGACTATATGTCATATGATTCCACTTATATGAAATGTCCAGAATAGGCAGATCCATAGAGACAAAAAGCAGTTTAATGATTGCCAAGGGCTAGGAGTAAGAGGGGAATGGGGAATGATTGCTTAATAGGTATGAGGTCTCCTTTTGGGCAGATAAAAAATTTCTGGAACTAGGTAGAGGTGGTGGTGGCACACATTGTGAATGTACTAAATGTCACTGAATTGTACACTTTCAAATGGTCAGTTTTATGTTATGTAAATTTTACCTCAATTAAAAAGAAGAGGTGGAGTAGTGAGGGGGGAGGTGATTGGAACTTCTGGGTCTAAGGGGAAAGGTGTGGGGGCCCGAACTTGGGGATCCTAGAGAAGGACGAGGGCCTAGAGGATTGAACTTTTGGAGTTGAGGAGGGAGGAGGAAATTGGCCTGGTCTCCTGGGTCCTGGACAGAAGGAAGTGACTGTGACCAAAACATCCTGGTGCCAAGGGGGAAGAAGGCCAGAAAGTTGAGATTTGACTTGTGGGAAAGAGAAGGAATATGGTCAGGGCAGAGGAAGTAGTTGCTCTTTGGAGAGACAATTTTCTGATGGGTATGTCATCACCAAGATCTCCCTGCCCACCCATGCCCAGCCTGCTTGGGGAACTCTGGCATGATAGAGAGGAAGGGAGAGGAGAAGGCAATTGGAAAGGAGGAGGCAGAGTCACCAGGGCCCTACATTCAGCAGCCCTAGGAAAGAAACTGTACGCAGAAAGCAGGAAGACCTGAGGGCCTGGATTCTCAGGTCCCTGAGTAGGTAAGAGCTGACAGGTAAAACTGCTGGGGGGATAGAAATGAATGCTTGTATTCTAGAAGGGACTGGGGTCCTGGACTCCTGGGTCTTCAAGGGAAGAAGGGTGGAGAGAGCTGGAAGCTTAGATTTCTGGGTCCTGAGAGTTTGGATGTTGAACCCACAAAGCTGCAAGAAGGAAGTTAGGGGCCCCCTGAAACTAAGGTGCTGTCTGCTAGGTTCTGAGGAGACAGGAAGTGGCAGTTTGGGGGTGAGGTCCCCTAGAAAGTGGCAGTCAGAACAAAGGCCTTAACCTATCGTTCAATGCCCCAGCCTGAACTTTGCCTCTGGGGAAACTTTGACCTGCTCTGCAAGAGCCCCACCCCACATCCCAGCCCTTCTTCCCTTAGGCTCTCTCCCAGCCCCATTCCCAGGACTGGGAGAGTCCCAGGGAGCTTGAAGAAGTGAGTGGCCAGAGAGAGCCCTGGAGGCTAGGAGGTGAAGGGGAGGGGCTGGGAAGGTAGGAAAAAATGGCAAAACCATGAGAAAGTGGGAGTTTAGGACTGAAACACTATGTAAAAGATAGGGAATATGCCCCCGGGTGAGGGCTGGCCTGGCCAGATCAGACCCTGTCCCATAACTTCTGTCTGGGAGCCAATGGAAGCCTCCGAGGAAGGCGGCCACAATTCCATGCACCTGGACACTCCCTGAGTGCTGGTTCTTCACCTGGAGATTGAGAGAAGGAAAAAAAGGAAGGAGAGGAGAGAAGGAAAAAGAGAAAAGGAAGGAGAAGAGAGAAGGAGAGAAGGAAAGAGAGGAGAGGAAGGAGGGAGAGAGAGAGAGAGATTCCTGGCCCCAGCTCCAGCCCTTCTCCTTCCCCTGCAGATCCCAGCATGTGGGGCTATCTATCCCTGCTGCCTGTATTCCTGACCCTCTGGGCTGTTGCCGGAGTCTGGACTGTGTAAGTATGATAGGCAGGATGGATGCCTGGATCTGAGCGAAGAGGCGCTGGGGGCCTGGACTCGCTGGTCTGAGGGAGGAGTGGCTGCAGTCAGGACTCCTGGGTCTGAAGGAGGAGGGGGCTAGAAGTCCAGGTTTGTTTGTTTAATAGAAGGGAAATTTGTCATTGAAAGGCTCTTACTCACTTTTATGTGTTCCCCCCACCTTAGTTTTGCAATTTCCGTGGCCAACAGGACTGTGAATCTCACCGAAGGCTTCCCCTACATCAGGTAGTTATGGCACTGTGGGGTCCTGAGAGTGTAAAGTGGAGGACCTTGTCTTTGAGGAACCACAGGATGACCCCTTTATCTTTCCCAGTGTCTGCGGATCTTACCCCCCTCAGAGCTGCATCTTCAGTCAGTTGCTCAATGTGGGAGCTGCTATGGGTAAATATTCCCGAGCCCTTTTCATCCAGTGTTAGTCCAACCCAGCCAAATGAGCCCCTCCTCTCTCAGACCCAGGAGTCTAGCGCCCCAAGCCTCCTCCTTCCCCGAAATCCGGGAGCTTGGCCCTCATCCCCAGAGCCCCCATCTCTCACCACCCGGCTCCGTTTGCTGGGTACCTAAGAGTCCCGGGACCCAGATCTCCCGCCCACTTCCCTCTCCTCCCAGCTGCCTGGATCTGCATTGTACGTTACCACCAGCTCCGGGACTGGGGGGTCGGAAAGTGGCCTAACCAGCTGATCCTGTGGACGGGGCTCCTCTGTGCGCTGGGCACCTCCGTGGTAGGCAATTTCCAGGTGAGACTGAGTAGGCTCCCAGAGCCCACCCCGGGGTTCTGGCCGCTGGAGCCTGGGACTACAACTCCCAGCATCCTCGCGACCCCTGGTTTCTCATTTCGGGGGCTCGTTCCCGCACGGCCTCCTGGGACTTGTATTTTTCTGGTGGATAGTGGGCCGCGAAGGTGGTGAATTCTCTTGCTCTCTGAATCGAGCGTCGGGGCGAGGTTCTTTGTATACATAACTTCGTTGAACCCAGGCGGTTGAGACAGTTTTCTGCCATCCCCTTTCCCCATCATATTTAATGATGAAATGACTGAGATTCGTTCATTCTTAGAGTTTGGCAGTGTCTGACACATTGATTGACCGTTCATTCACT
Source organism: Galeopterus variegatus (assembly GCF_000696425.1). Lineage (NCBI taxonomy): Eukaryota > Metazoa > Chordata > Mammalia > Dermoptera > Cynocephalidae > Galeopterus > Galeopterus variegatus. The sequence goes on along the minus strand of NW_007727719.1, from coordinate 264,074 downwards.
CTGGAGGAGGCTCGAGGCTTTACAATTGTGTACATTATTTCTTTTTTTCTTTTTCCTTTTTAGTGGCTGCCGGTACAGGGATCGAATCCTCGGTGTTATCCACACCATGCTCTAACCAACTGATCTAACCGGCCAGCCCCTGTGTACATTATTTTAAACCACCTCCACAAGAACCCTAGGAAGGTCCTTATTGGCCATATGCACAGAAAAGGTTTTTTTAATCAGTTGGTCCTTGGTGATCAGAAATGAACCCAGACTCATAGACTCTAGGATCCACATTCTTTTTTTTTTTTTTTTTTTTTTTTACGATGACCAGTAAGGGGATCTCAACCCTTGACTTGGTGTTGTCAGCACCACGCTCAGCCAGTGAGCAAACCGGCCATCCCTAGATAGGGAGCTGAACCCGTGGCCTCGGTGTTTTTTCAGCCCCGCCCTCTCCCGAGTGAGCCACGGGCCGGCCCTAGGATCCACATTCTTTTTTTTTTTTTTTTTACGATGACCAGTAAGGGGATCTCAACCCTTGACTTGGTGTTGTCAGCACCACGCTCAGCCAGTGAGCAAACCGGCCATCCCTAGATAGGGATCTGAACCCGTGGCCTCGGTGTTTTTTCAGCACCGCACTCTACCGAGTGAGCCACGGGCCGGCCCTAGGATCCACATTCTTAACCATGAAGTTCTGTAGATATTTGTAGAATAAATGAATCAACACATTATAGGAAACATCTTATTGGTTTATTTTATATTGTTTTATTTTACTTTTATGCCCAACCTCTCTTGCTGAAAGAATGGAAGTTGGGGGGAGACCACAAGAGGCTGACTCCAATTTGTTTATAAGAATTCCCCATCTAATTGGCATAGCAATTCGGTCACTTATTCATCTAGTCCTGTGTTCCTCAACCATTTATTATCATTGCTATTGTTATGTTGCTCCTTTAAGGAGTCTTTTTATTTATTTATTTAATTTTATTATTCATCCAGAAAATTTTTTTTCTTTTCAAAAATTTTTAATTGAAACATAATTGATTATACATATTTATGGGGTACAGAGTTGACTATCAGTATGTGTGTATGATATGTAGTGATCAAATCAGTATTATTAGCATGTTCATCATTACAAATTGTAACTATTCTTTTTTTTTTTTTTTAAAAGATGACCGGTAAGGGGATCTTAACCCTTGACTTGGTGTTGTCAGCACCACGCTCAGCCAGTGAGCGAACCGGCCATCCCTATATGGGATCCGAACCCAGGGCCTTGGTGTTATCAGCACCGCACTCTACCGAGTGAGCCACGGGCCGGCCCCAAATTGTAACTATTCTTTGTGTCCCTTACGCAATTACTCCCTTACCTCCCTCCCGCTCTTCCTTGCCCACCTCTGGAAATCATAGTTCTGTTCTCTTAAGGAGTCTTTTTAGACATTTTCCCCAAATTGCCCTCTCCCCTCATGAAATGTTTAACATTTTAAAAACATTACATAATATATACTATATACCTATAAACCACAAACCGTTGCAATATCCAAGATTTTTTTTTTTTACCGCCACTCATAGAACTAATTTTTATCCTTTGGGGGCAATATTCATCCCCCCTTTGAGAAGGCAACATTTATCCCACTCATATTTACTCAGCATCTACCATGTCCCAATCAGTGTTCTAGGGATTAAGACTACAGCAGTGATCAACAGATTTAAATGCCTGCCCTTGTGCAGCTAACAATAATCCATGTGCCTAATCAAAAAGCTGACGGCTACATATGGCAGTTTTCTTTTTTTTAAGCTACAGTAAAGCTAGACCCCAACATATGGCAGTTTTCAGTCACAATCTATTGTTATTCAAGGGCCTCCTTCCCCCACGGTGCCCCTTACCCTCCCAGTCTCCCTCTCAACTCTTCTCCTTTCTCTCAGGAAACCAACCAGCATCATGTGCACCTAACAGGGTCCTTCCTCGCTTTCATCATGGGCAACGTCTACTTCTGGTTACAGCTCCTCCTCTTCTGGCGGATGAAGAGCCTGCCCCAGCCTGGAGGCCCTTGGGTCTGGCCACTCCGCCTGGGCCTCTGCTGCCTCTGTACCATCCTGATTGTGGCCAGTATCCTTACTGGGGCTCAGGGCAGGGGTTAGGAGCAGTTCTTCATTGGGGTCGGTCTCCTATGCCCTTGCTATGTGACACCATGGATGTCCCTTAATTTTTCTGGGCCTCACAGTCGCCACATGGGATTATAGCTTCCTAATCCAGAGTGCTGACTTTGGGGTTGTGTTGCCTGGGTTGGGATCCCATCTCCTCCACATACTAGCTTGGAAAATCTGCTGTTTTCTTAACTTCTATGTGCCTCATTTTCCTCATTTATGAAATGTGGAAAATAACAGGGGAGGAGTAAACTGGATAATATACTTGAGGTGCTTAGATCTGTGCCTGGCACATAGTGAGAGACCAATAAATATGTTAGCAGAATGATATTCTAATAACAGTCCATTTGGAGCACCCACTCTGTGCCAAGCTTCATGCTGGTAAGAGTAAAAACAGGTTCATATGTGTGAGAGGGTGGGGGCTGGCCAGTTAGCTCAGCTGGTTAGAGTGCAGTGTTATAACACCAAGGTCAGGGGTTCAGATCCCCATACTGGCCAGCTGAAAAAAAAAAAAAAAAAGGTAAAAAAGACAGGGAAAGAATGTTGGCCAAGACCCACCATGAAGTTCTTCAGTGGAGGTAGTGGTGGGCTGCAGGTGGCTTGTGCGCTCACAGGAGCAGTTCGTGAACATCTCTTCATAACTCCACATTCAGCAGTTGTGTTACCATCTTGAAAGGTCATGGTGGGAGTATTTACACCACAGTGATTGGCGAAGGCTACCATCCAGAGCTGGTTATTCAGACACTGGACTGATAATCACTTTGTCTGCAGGGTCCTTGTTCTCAGTTGTCCCTTGGCTGGGGATGGGTGGGTGGGGCAGGGATGGGGCCATGAAGACAGCCAGGTCAGTGTGATAAGGGCTGGAAGTCTGCAAAGATGGGTCTGCGACCTGGCCAGAATCTGAGAATGGTCTTATAGAATGAGCTACTTTTGGCTGGGGTTGGGAGATTGGGGGGCAATATTGCAGGTGTATGCAGAGGGTAGAAAAACCAGCTGCTGGGAGGAAACGAGACTGCTGGCAGGGCTAAAGCTGAGTATCTCTAAGATGAGGAGTCAGAGGCTTGGGCTTCTGCCTGGGGGCAATAGGGTGTCATAGAAAGCTCCTGAGCAGGGGAAGAACTGGGTTAGTTCGGAGGGTAAGCGGTTTGTGTTTGGGGGCTCATGCCTCTCTCTTGCTGTAAGGCCCACCCATGGGGCCAGGGATGGTGTTGGCCTTATTCATGTATCCCATTGCCTGGCATAATGAGCTTAGATATCCTTGAATGAGTGAAATAGTATCTAAGCTGATTCAGGATGGGAGGAGAATGGAGAGGGGAAAAAGAAGGGGGGGGGATGAGGGTAGTGGTGGTGGCCCCATGAGAGAGGTCACACTAAATAAGAGATGTCTCTGCTAGGCTGGAGCTTGGAGAATGTGTCGGCTGGCAGTGTAGAAAAAGGTCATAAGGAGCTGGGACTGGGGAGCCAGAGAAGGGATGGGGCTAACCAGTACCAGAGAGATGCAAGACCAGATGAGGGGGTCCAGAGAGAGATGGGTAAGGCAGACAGGACGACTTGGGGTGACAAGCTGGCTGTGGGGGATGAGGAGGAGGGAGGGGGCAAGAGGGAGTCCCAAGTATCTGCTTGGGTGCAGGAGTAGATGGTGGAGTTGTCATGGGGACACCCAGAATGAGGAACAGATTTTAGGGAGATGAGATTAGATTGTTTGGGAGTGAGCAGGAGGGGCCTGTGGGCCTTGGGAAGGGGGAGGGACGTTCAGGAGAAAGAATCAAACACAGCCTGAGGCTGACCAGGTTCACATGGGGGTTGTCTTTAGGAAACCCCACCTATTTGGAGTTAGTGGCAATGGCAGCTAGGTATCAGGCCCCAAGAAGAAGGGAAATGGCAGAACCTTCATTGGGTCAGGGAAGATCAATGGAAAGATAAGTTATTTTGGGATATTGGGACTGCAATACTAATGGGAAGTACATGCAAGGGAAAACATCTGGAAGCAGCTTGAGATAGAGATAGGGACTGGAGAACATCTATGACGAAGGCTAGGATCTGTGTGAGAGAATGCGAGCAGACGAAGGCTAAGGATGGTGGCCAGCTGGGGGCGTGTCGTTCAAGCCTCGGTAGGGCAAGCACCTCATGAGAAGATACCCAGACACATCCTCCACTCACACAGCAACCAAGCTGGGCTTCCAGGTCCTTGGTGGTAGTGCTGTGACCCTTGACGCTCGTGTAAAGTGAATGTCCTCAACGTCCAGCAGCTGCGCTCTGCCTCTGCCCTCTGCGAGTGGGCTGTTGCCATGCTGCTGTTCACGCTTTTCGGCCTCTTTGCCATTGACTTCTCTGGCCTAGATGGCTGCACCCTGTGTCTTCAGTCGAGGCCCAGCCGAGGCCCCCCACCAGGGCCCAGTCTCAGCCCCCAGCCAGCTTCCCCTGTCTCCCTGCAGGTCAGGCTGTAGCAAATGCTTTGACCTAGGCCTTGCCCTCACAGTGGAGGAAGAAAGATGAGACCAATTCCCCCCACCTCTGCCAAGATGAACCACTGGGGATCTCTCCAATTGGCTGCGAGGTGGGGATGCAGCTGACCATTCTTGTCCTGGAGCATAGAGTGGACATGTATGTGGGGACTTTGAACAACTGGTCAGAGCCAACATTTTTTGTGCCCACCTGTCCCTGCCGTCAGGAGCACCCAGGAAGAGAGGCCAAGGCCAGCCAGCCATCCCTGATCAAGGCTATTTATTATTATTTTTATGCTTTGTTTTTTTTTTTTGGCTGCCGGTGGAATCAGAGACACGGACGCAGGCAGGATCACGCGAAACCAGAATTCCTTCCGGAGAGCAAATCCGTACAGAAGGTTGTGGGGGAGGGGAAAGTACCTGGAGAGGAGGGGCCCAGGAAGAGGAAGTTGGGGATGACACAGGGACAGAGGGCCCTGTCCGGATCTGCTAAGCCACCCCAACCAGCTCCCATCCCTCCCCCACCCCACCCTGCGGAGAGATTGATCAATAAATAAAATAATAAATTAATCAATAAATAAAATAGAAACAGCTCCCCCACCCCCACATCCCCCTAGAACCATCCCCCAATTGGGCACGGCCTCTGGAGCCCTATCCCTGCAGGGCAAGGCCGGTTTTTTGTCCTCCCCCCTCCCAACATACTCCTTGGGCCTTATTTACAGATTCACAGTTGGGGGGGCAGGGAAGGGGGGTGGGGGGGCTCCCTCCCCTCCTTCCCCGGCCCCCTGGGGTCAGGGCAAAGGGGTCCCATTGGTGGCCAGGAGCTTCTTGTCCTTGGGGGGGCCTCGGCGGGGAGAGCTGCTCAACTCTGGGTCTGGGCGGCCAGGTGGGGGCTGTAGGCTTCGGGGTGGGGTACCAGCAGGCCGGGTCTGGACCCCATTCTTCTCATCTGTGAGAGAGGAAAAGGTTTTGTGTGGATTCCAGGACTGCAGAGCTCAGGGTTAAGGTTCCCATGTTGGGATGGGGCATTGTCTCATCCATTGGTCTCAGTAACCCCAAGGCCTCCAGTGAGGCCAAATTTCCCGTCAAAGGGGTTTGAAGCCTTCAAAGGCAGTTGCTAGGGGGACACACGCCCTACCAACAAGGAATGGCTCCCCTAGAACAATGGGGGCTGTACCCTAGGCCCCCTGCAGCCCTGTAGCTGTGGAAACAGGGCCAAGTTAATGTAAGTGAGACCTCAGCCTGACCCGACTTCAGGAGAGATTCTCAGAGATTCCGGTTATGATACTATTTGTCAAGGGACAGCTTGTTGGAGCAACACAAGGTTCATAGCAAGAGGGCCCCCTCTTCTCTTCTGCTGCCCTGGTTAGGGGAAAATGTCCCATGGCAGTAGGGCCCAAGGGAGCTTTCTGAATGTTGTTTGGGGGTCTCAGGTCCTCCTGATTGGGTCTGCCTGACTCTGGTCACCCTTTTGTGGAGCCTGACTTCCTCCGTACTGACACCACTCAGGGACTATGGTGGAAACACTGGTTGTCATCCAGTCTTCTAGCAGTTTCCATGGGGCCTGAAACATTACCTGAGGTCCACTGGCAGAGATTCAGCCCCATTAAGAGGTGATGAATGCTGAGGGGCTGGGGGGAAGGTCACTGCTATAGCAACAAATAAGGCTCTCTTCTTCCAGGGCAGACTCCAAGGTCGGCCCCCTCCACTCCATTCTCTATAAGACAGGTAGCCAAGGCCCCAGATGCCTGTTGGTCCTACATCTTTGAGGGTGTATCCTTTTGGGATTCCTGTTTGCTAAGGTCAATTTCCTTAGCAAGGAAAGTGGTCCAGTGGATCTAATTCACTTTCTGGTTATCTCTAGCAACCATAAGGGAGAAGAGGGTTTCTCCACCCAAGCATTATTGAAATTTGGGGCCCGGATAATCCTTTGTTGTTGGGGGCTGTCCTGTGCATTGTAGGATGTTTTGCAACATCCCTGGCCTCCATCCACAAAATGCAGTAGCATCCCCCTCTCCCCCCAATTGAGACAACCAAAAATGTCTCCATACATTGCTAGATGTCCCCTGGGGAGCTGTGGTAGGCTGACTAAATGGCCTCCTCCAAAAATGTCCACATCCTAAATAAAACCTATGTTTGTAGTACTCAGTGTAAAAAAAAAAAAAAAAAAATTTTAAATTATATATATGTACTCTTGAAATTTAAAATTAATGTCAGTAATTTCTAGTAATTTTAAGCATAAAAAGTTCTATCTTTGACTTTCTAATTGGTTTTAAAATATATACAACCTGAATAGTAGTAAAAATTTTTCATTAAAAACAAACAAACAAACAAAAAAAAAACCCAAAAATGTCCACATCCTAATGCTGAGAACCTGAGAACCTTACAGTGCAGAAGAGATCTTGTGTTATGATTGAGGTTAAGGACCTAAGGTGAGGAGATTATCTTGAATTATCCGGGTAGGTCCAATTTAGTCCTTAAAAGAACCTTTCCCAGCTAAAGTCAGGGAGTTAGATGCAGAGTTGCTGGCTTTGAAGAGCAAGGGGCTGTGGCTAAGGAATGTGGATGGTCTCTAGGAGCTAGACAAAGCAAGGAAAAGATTTATCCCTAGAGCCTCCAGGAGGGAGTGCAGCCCTCCGGGTACCTTGACATTAGCCCAGTGAGACCTGTGTCAGACTTCTGACCTCCAGGATTGTAAGATAGTAAATTTGTATTGTTTCAGCCACCAAGTTTGTTGTCATTTGTTAACAGTGGCCATGGGAAACTAATACAGGGGCAAAATTGGCCCCTCATCAGTTGAGAATCACTGCTCCAAAGCAAAGACCTGAACCTGGACTCAGCACTTCCTAGTGACAAAGCCACCCTGGCTCCTGACTTCATTGCTGGGTCCCTTCACATGCTCCCTTTCACAGGGGAGAAGGTAGTCAAAGAGGCCTGGGAAAAGGCAGTAAGCCCTACCAAGATGATGCAGCTGGACTTCTCTTCAGTGGGGCCCAGCACCCTCATTCACTGAGTCTTAAGGAATCTCTGATCTTAGGGGAAGGGCCACCGTGTCTCAGGAACAGGCCTGTTTTCCTGAACAGGCACTGTCTTTATTTAGGATTCTGGTTATCAGTGGTTGCTAGGGCAGTGCTTATGCTATTGTTCAAATGCTTGAGTATCCCCAGAATTCATTCACTGAAATCATAACCCACAAGATGATAGTATTAGGAGGTCAGGCCCTTGGGAAGTGATTAGTTCACGAGGATGGAGCCCTCATGATTAGGATTAGTGCCCTTATAAAAGAAACTCCAGAGAGCTCCCTCGCTCCTTCCACCATGTGAGGATACAGCAAAAAGGTGCCATCTATGAACCAGGAAATGGGCTTTCACCATATAACGAATCTGCTGGTGCCTTGATCTTGGATTTCCCAGCCCCCAGACTCTCAGCAATAAATTTCTGTTGTTTACAAGCCACCTGATTTATGGTATTTTCTTTTTTTCTTTTTTTTTCCTTTTTGTCTTTTTTACTGACCAGTAACGGGATTGCAACCCTCGGTGTTGCGCCCGCACCGCGCTCAGCCAGTGAGCAGGAACCGGTCTCCACATGGGATCCGAACCCTCGGCGGGAGCGCCACCACGCTCCCAAGCGGCGCACTCTCCAGTGCGCCACCAGGCCGGCCCTATCGTATTTTCTTATAGCAACCATAACAGACTAAGACATTTACTGAGGCCTGGCCTCTCCTCTGTTCCCAGGTTGCTAGGGAACTCTACTTCCTGATAATTGGGGCTGGTGAGACCAGGGAAGGCTGATCTCCTGGAGTTCACAGATCTTGCAGGCTCCCTGTAAACTGAGCTTACAACCCTGGTTGCTAGGGACCATTAGGCCTTAGAAACAGGGCCAGGTGAGGCTCAAGTCCTTGAACACCAGAGAAGCCTGAGTCCTGCAAAGAGGGTGACCAACTTGTCCTGGTTTGCCTGGAACCATCCAGGTTTTAGCTTTGAAAGTCCCCTCAGTCCCAGGCAAACTGGGATGATTAGACACTCTCCTCTAGAACGGAGGTCCAGATCCTCTTTTGGCAGGATGTTCACTATCCCTAACACAAAGACTGTCATCTTTTTAGGGACCCCTGGAGGCCGGTATCAGGCCTCCGCCTCTCAGGGAACCTGCTCACAACACTGTAGCCTCAGTGAGACAATGGCAAAGGAGCCCAACATGTAGGCCTGCCTTCTCCACAGTGGAAACCTCATCTGCCAACCAAACCCCCGGAGCACCTGGTCACCCTGACATCTCCCTACCACCCACCTGCCAGGGCCTGCACGGAAGGCTGGTCATGAGTACTCAGCAGCTGTGCCTGGATTGTCTCCACCACTCGCTTGAATCGACGGCTGGGACCTGGATGGACAGGAGGGAAGGAAAACAGACTGACTGGGGGTAGGGGACCGAAGGCCCTCCCAGCCTGTGGATCCCAGTCCTTCCACCAAGTGAATGACTCTCCATCTCTGGGTCTCAATTGCCCCTGCTCTGCTGGGGCTGGCATAAACCCACGGTTTGCAATGGTCTCCCATGTTGCTATTTAAGGAACACTGTCAAACTCAGACACCTTCAACTTAAAAAATAATAGCAGGTGTTGGTTTCTACTTAAATAGATGCTATTGCTTGTTAGTTTCTAGTTGAGTTCATCAAGAGCCAGAATGTAACGGGAGAAAAAAAATCTTAAAATTGAGAAATATTTGCATATTAATCTTTAAGGGGGGAGGGAAAAAAAAAAGCCATAATTCGTTTTGGTGGTAGAACACCCTGGTGTTCCATAGCAGCCTGGTTTAGAAACACTCAGAGCAAGCTCATCTCCTGACTGACATATTAAGATCAGTGACAAGAAGAGCAAACAGATATCCCTTGCTACCCAGACTCTCACTATTAGGACTCAGGAAACAAGTTGAGTGGGAAGCAAGGCATTTCTGTGGTTTTCTTTTTTTACTTAAAAAGATGTTTTTTTTTCTTTAGTTTTTCTATTGTTTTCATCTCGTGCCAACTCCTGATTGGTCACAGCTGCCTGCAGTTAGTTTCTGAGGCTGCAGCTCAGCTCAGCAGGAAGAAGTGTCGTGATGAATTGGTGATGTCTGCTCTGAGACTGATATTTGACAACAGCATGCTACATCTTTTCCCTTCTGATCTATGATATCAAACTAGTAGGGAGAGCTCTGCTCTCTCTTGTGAGGTCAGAAGGCCTAGGTTGAGCCCCAGATCTGTCACAGTTTACTGTTTGACTGTTTGATTCTGGTCAAGTCCCTTTACCTTTCTACCTCAGTTTTCTCTTTTGTTTTAGCAGCTGGCTGGTCCAGGGATCCAAATCCTTGACCTTGGTGTTACAAGGCTGTGCTCTGACCAACTGAGCTATGAGCTAGCCCCCTCAGTTTTCTCATCTGTAAAATGGGTGATTACTAACACCTCAGGGGCTGCTTGGACACTTCATTGTTTACACTGTTAATGTTGAGAGAATGGATGAGGAGGATGTGGGGGTCTGTGTGAGGAGGGAGTTTGCAGACAGCATCAGCTCAACACCATTTCCTCCTCCCTCTTGCTGCACCCCTGGGCCACTACTCTATCTTAGCTGACTTGAACACCTCAAACACAGCACTGGGTTGGGGACAGTCTAGTCAAGAGAGACTCACCGGAGATGAGAGTAAAGGTGACAGAATAGATGCCACCACCACCACTGCCGTCCCGTCGGGGAGAAGGCTCTGGACCCTCAGAGGAGCTGATGTCCACCTGGAAGCGGACAGGCTTCTGGAAGACGGAGGGGCCACCACTGGCTTTGTATTCGGCCCTGAAGCTGGTCTGTGACAGCACACTGTGACTCAGGCTGGGGATCTGAGAGAGGTGGGGACACAAGGATGGAGTGAGTCCAGGGAATGGATAACCCTACAACCAGCACTGCCCAAGGAACTACAAGTCCAATCAGCCACTGGGGGGAAAGAATAACAGAAAAGGCATTAGGAGGCCCTATTGCCTACTGGGACTTGTAGTTTTCTCTGTCCTACTATAAATAGGGTATCAGAAGAATGTTGAAGAACTGAATCCCAACTTCATGAGGACTCTTAAATCTAGGTGATGGCTCCAGGACCACATGAAACACACTTCTCCCTCCCTCTACGGTATTGCCTATAGCCATATCAATCTCAGAAACTTTAAGTCCAATGATCCTTCTAGAGGTAAAAAATCACAGGACTGGCAGTGGGCAGCTCTAAAGTCTGTTGAGAAAAACAGTTCTGCTAATTTCAGACCTGGTTGTAGGGGAATGGGAATTCACCAATCCTTGGGGGACACTAATATCTGGCAAGTTGTAATTCAGCATTCTTTTTCATCATTTCCAGGCCTCTGGGCACAATAAACCTTTTCTGCTTCCCTGTACCCAAGTCAACTCCGGCTGGAACACTACAAATTACATGAGCCCCAGGAAGATGTCAGGCCAGTGCTAAGGTGGTGAATCCCAGGGGCTGCTGAGATTTGTAGTTCTGTGGTGGTCAGGATCAATGGGGACCCAGGACCCTCACCGACAAGAAGGCATGGACAATGTCTGCTTTGATGCTGCTGAGAGGTTTGTCCTTTAGCACGAGGAATATTTGTTCTTCTTTGTCCAAGGAGATAAAGTTCCCAAACCAGGAGCGTTTTGCCAGCCTGAATGGGAGGGGATGATTGAAAGGTCAGGAGGGCACCAAGGAGATGAAATCCCTCTCCGTCCCCACCCTTCTCTTCCCTGTTAGACTCACTCTGGGGAGGACTCTGGTGTTAAACTGGACATCTCCTCAGCTGTGGGGACTGGATGGTGGGAGGGAAGAGAATGTGGTTAACACTTACCCATCATCCTAATGGCCAGCATATAAACCAGCCGTTGCCTCCTCCCAGGGGTTCCAGACCCCACTGCCTATTCACCCCGAGTAGCTAAATCCCAAATGGCATGCTGCCTGTTTCTTCCAGGGATGTCACCCTGGTGAGGCCAGGCTCCCTGGGTGGTGTTCACAAAACACAGACCAATGGGAGGTGATCCAGAGGACAGAAGGCGCATGTCCCTCAGATGGGCTCCTCCTCCAGAACTAGAGGCCCCATCTCTCTCCCCAACACCTGCATCTCTGATGGAAACTCCCTCTCCACCCCCTCTTCTCTTTTTTACTTTCTTTTTAAACTTTTTTCTTTTTCTTTTTTTTTTTGCAGCTTGCCAGTATAGGGATCTGAACCCTTTTTTCTTAGAATATGTGAATCCAGCCCCCCTCCTCCCTGGAGATCCCAGGGGGACCTTCCCGGGGACCAGACTTTCAGCCCCCAGCACCATCCCTATATTAAGACTCAGCAGTCCCCACACCAAGCCCCTGCACCCCTAGAGACCCCTATACCCTGCATCTTGCGCCGGTGAAAGCGAGGGGAGCCCAGGAAGCTGTTGCGGATGGAGTTGAGACGACTCCTCCAAGCGGCTCCCCCGACACCACCGCCGGGGCTGGGGGGTGGCGTTGTTCCCGGAGTGCCGGTGGGGCTAGCCCGGGGTGTGTGCAGAGGCGAGTGCAAGGGGGTCCCCCCTGAGGAGCGTGGGGAGCCTGGAGGGCCAGGCAGGGGTGTGGAGCGGGCACTGGGGGGTGGGGGCTGCTCTCCAGTGCCCCCGCCCCTGGGGCCCCGAGAAGGCAGTGTCTGCGTTTTGGAAGTCGGGGAGCCCCCACCTCGGGCCTCATCTCCAGCTCCTGGCTCCGGTGAGAAGGAAAAGACCGGACTCTGCAGAGGAGCAAGACTGGTGAGAGAGAGCGGACTACAACTCCCAGGAGGCTCTAAAAGCTCCCACTTGCACACACTCAGGGAGACTGGCCCCAATGCACGCTGCAACTTGTAGTCCATTGTTCCCCTTCCCACCCTCCAAAGGCAGGAGGGCAAGGACTACTACTATCAACAGTCATGACTGTAACCCCAGACAGAGCAGAGAGAATAGTACACAGTAGGTGCTTAATTTACTTTTGTTAAATGAATAAATGAACCCTTCACACACACACTGAAAACCCAATCCTAAGGAGGTAGAAATGGCCTAGGGACTGGTTTATGTAGCCTTGGGTCTTTGGCCCTCAGGGACAAGGAGGTGACATCTCAAGGCCTCAAGGGGAATTGTAGTTTCTGCTGCTCAATCTTTGCTCCACAGTGTCTTTACCCCTTTACCCCTTCTAATTCCACTGGAGACCTGGCCTTACCCTTGGGCTGCTTAGAGGACTGGAGGACAGACCAGTGGAGGCTCCACTGACGCTACGGGATCTGTTTCCAGGATAGATTAAAAAAAAAGAAAAAAATCAGATGGGAGGGTTTCAAAAGGCTCAGATGTCTTCTTACTTTCACAGTACTTCTAGATAAGGAAATGAGGCCCAGAGAGGGGAGGTGACTTGTCTCAAGCACACAGCACATTTGAGGTTGAGCTGGGCTAGAATCCTGAACTCCCTCTATACATGGAGACTGTGGATCCTCCTGGAGAGAAGAGGGGCTCCTACCTCTGGCTGTGCTGGGCCATCTCCAAAGCCCGTCGGGTGGGCACAGGGGAGCCACCACCTCCAGCATCCGTGATGCTCAGGACTTCCATGGACTTCCGCTCTGGCCGCCGCTTCCCGTGACGGCTCAGCATGGGGGAATCCACACGCTTCCGGGGTGGGTCTAAGGGCCAAGAGTTTCAACTCAATCAACAGATGAATTCACCCAGGTGTACATGGTACTTATACCAATAGGGAAACAGAGGCCGAGAGTAAAGAGGGTTTTTTTTTTTTTTTAAATTTTTTTTCAAAAGATGACCGGTAAGGGGATCTCAATCCTTGACTTGGTGTTGTCAGCACCATGCTCAGCCAGTGAGCAAACCGGCCATCCCTATATGGGATCCGAACCCGGGGCCTTGGTGTTATCAGCACCGCACTCTCCCGAGTGAGCCACGGGCCGGCCCCCTAAAGAGGGGTTTTGACAAAGTTCTCAGAGCAAATCAAGCTATCTAAACCCAGAAGATCAGGGCCTGCAGCCCCTTCTTCCCTAAGGAATCTGAGCATCTGGGCTCACAGCCTATTCATCTCTCAGGACCTAGGCCTCTAGCCTCCCAGCTCTGCTTTCTCACCAACATCATTCCGGGGAGGCAGATCCTGGTCCTCACAGCTGGGATACCGCTCTTTCCGATCCAAAAGCAGATAATATATCATCTTTTCTTGGTTCTCCCTAAGACAGGGGGTGGGGAAAGAGAAGGGGGTAGGAAAGGATTGAAGTCAGAGATCAGTGCCCAGAGGAGGTCTCATTCTCTTCCAGCTGCTGTGGCTCTCTGGGCCTCATTCCCACCCAGTAGTTCTGTCTATGGTTCCATTATTCAAGGTATCAATATGGTTGGTTTTCTTGGTTCAGTGTACATCTCAGTCTCTTTTCACTCAATAATAGCTTCTCATTTATAAGTACTATGTAAGGCACCATCTAAGTCTGTCTCAGCATCTGTTAGTACTTTGCTGTGTTTATCAGCTTTTTCCTGCTGGTCCCAACACTCCCACGTTCCATTTAACAGCCAGGGTTCCATGCCCCAGGCAATCTGCACATGCGAAAGGCCCCAGCATGCTCCCTGCTGGTTGGTTGTTGGGGGAGCCGCAACAGTTTGCCCCTCTTCGGAGGGTGAGTGTGTGCAGGGGTCTTGCGGTCTTACTCATCACTGCGCAGCTCGCGGTGCAGCCGCTCACGGTCCCTGAAGCAGCCCAGTGACGCCATGCTCTCTAGGACGTCGGGGTCCAGCTCTCCGTTCGATGGCAGGCTCCGCATGGCTACCCGGCGACCTGGGGCTGGTTCCAAGCATGGGTCAGGCTCGTGTTTCCCGCCTCTGGGGTGGGTGGGAAACATCATCAGGAACTGGGCATCCAAGATGGATCATCCTTCTTCCTCCTAAACTCAAGGGTCCCAGGACTCAGCCAGGTCTTCTTTTAGGGACCCATGAGTCAGAGCCCCCAGCCTCTCCTCCCTCACATCTAGGAGTCCAGACCACCAGCCCCTTCTTCTTCAAACCTGGGAGTCCTGGACTCCTAGCCCTCTTCTCCCTCTAATCCCTTCTCCAGCTGTGTCCTCCTCCCCCAAGACCCAGAAGTCTGAGTCCCTAGCCCCTCGTCATTCAGGAATTCTGGCATCCCACCCCCATCCTCCTCTCCTGCTTTGGCCACTACCCCCGTCCTCCCCCACGGACCCAAGTGTCCAGTTCCCCCCATACTCACAGGTACCAAGGATGTTTCTGAATTTGCTCCAGCTGTGAGGGGGGTGGGTCATAGAGAAGCAGAAGTGAGGTCGTATGCACACAGTAGGCGCGCAATGAAAGCTGACTAGAGTGTCCTGGGGGGGTTCCTAACCACGCCCCCCTCCTTTCAGCAGGGGCAGCACGGATCACGTCTCCCCCTCGTGGTAGCTGAGCGAATCGCCCTGCGCACGCGCGGTCCTACTGCTCTGGACCCGCCTCGCTAGTTTCCCGCAGGAGCAGTGTCATCCTGTTTCTCTGCGCCGCCTCCCGTCAGTCCGCGCATGCGCTTTTCTGCTGCCTGGGGCTCCCCTAGTCCAGTCCTGAGCAGCCTCTTCACTAGCTTGGAGCGGCAGGCTGTGGGGGACCTTGGGCTGCGGCCCAGCCAGTGACCCAGTCACTCCGGAGACTGACAGGCAGGTCCTGGAAATCCATCCCCATGCCTCCCCTAGGAATTCTGTCCTCATCACCCACTGTCCCTCCCTCTGCTGGTCTCCCCAACTCACACTGAGCCTTTTTTCGGGCTCCACTTCGATCATCCCCCTCAGGAGGCTCTGGCAGTCTGGAGGAATGAAGTGGGGCATGTGGAAGACGCCCCTCTTCACCTTCTCCAGCAGCTGGCGGAGGTTGTCATCATCAAAGGGCAGAGCCCCCTGGGCAAGAAATAGGACCCCTTACAAACAGCTTATGATTTGCCAAGTGAGATTCTAAGCGCTTTACACGCATTAACAACGTCATCCTCACCACAAGTAGAGCAGGTAGGGAACTATTATTATCTGCATTTTACAGGTGGAGAAAATGAAGCACAGAGAGGCTCCTCAACCTGCCCAAGGACGCCTAGCTCCTAAGTGGCATAGCAGGTATTTAGCAAGGGACAGCTTGGCACGAGTGCTTAAGAGTCTGGAACTGCAGTTTGGAGGCTGTTCCTTAAAAACAGGTTTTGGGAGAAACCAGTTTCAGGAGAGAATCTTCCTTCCTTCAACAAAAGGTGACCATTTGTTATGGGTCAGCAAGCCAACAGTGAACAAAACAAGCCCTTGCCCAACACAACTCACATGGCAGGTTGGGAGACAGAATCTGGGTGAGCAAGCAAAAACAAATAGCTACATAATGACAGAGTGACTGAGTCTTCTCCCTGGAGGTACTATTGGAGCAGAGGCCTGAAAGAGGCTGAGCCCTAAATCCAATGACTGGTGCCCTTATAATAAAAAGGAGAGCACACAGAGAAACAAAGAAGGTCCTGTGATGATGGAGGCAGAGATTGCAGTGATGCAGCTATAAGCAAAAGAACGCCAGGAGCCATCAGAAGTTAGGAAGAGTCAAGGAGGGATTCTTTCCTAGCATCTTCAAAGGGAGCATAGCCCTGCTGTCACCTTGATTGTGGACTTCTGACCTCCAGAAGGGTGAGAGAATAAATTTGTGGGTAGTTTTAAGCCACCCAGTTTGTGGTCATTTGTTATTACAGCCAAGAATCACAGCATGTGCAAAGTCCCCAGGGTGTCAGGAGGGGATTGAGGAGAGGGGAGAATGGTGGGTGAGGAGGCTTGAGAGATAGGATGTGGCAGATCACATGGAGTTTTGGCTTCACAGAGGGGCAGTATACACAGTGGTTAAGCGTTCAGATGCTGGTGTCTGCCTTGCTCTGCTGCTTATAGCTGTGTGACCACAGGCGAGTTGTGCTACTTCTCTGAAAATGGTGATGGGTAGGACTGTGTCAGAATGAGCTGACTTAATACAGTGCTGGGCCCACGGTAAGGACTATACATGTGGTTAGCTGTTGTTACAGTTCCACAACTGACCATACCCCTGCTACATCCCAGGTTACGATCTAGCCACTAGAGGTGAATCAGGGAACAAATCTATGTCGCTGCCCTCCTGGAGCTTTACCTGAACAGTGCCTGGCACACACTAGATGCTCAATTAGCAGTAGCTGAATGAGTAGAAGTTGAATTCTAGAGGGGAAGACAGACAATAAACAAATGGACCTATCGAATAAGATAAGTGGGAATGCTTGGGATGAGCAGGGCAAAGGGTTAGAGAGAGGGGAGCCAAGTTGCTCTTGGATGAGGTGACACTGGACAAAGACTCTTGCAGGAGGCTAGAGTCTGAGTCTCTGAGGCCTCTTTCAGTTGTCACAAGCATCCGGTTGCCCCTGGTACCTGATGCCTGTGGACAGAGAATGCAGAGTGTGTGTGTGTGGGGAAAACAGGGAGAGAGCACCCCTGGGTGCTGGTTTTTGGGTCAGGAAACTTGGGTTTGATTTGTGGCTGCCTAACATTCTAGCATGGAGCCTCAATTTCCTCTGCTTTGTGAAATGGACAAAATGATCCTTCCAGGAAGGGCTATGGTATGAATTAAAAATTATAACAACAGGGCTGGCTGGTTAGCTCAGTTGGTTAGAGCACAGCCTTATATCATCAAGGTCACTGTTTCAGATCCCCCAAACTGCCAGCCCTCCCCCCCAAAAATTATAACAGTAGCAACAATACAGGTGATTCTCATTATGCTTGCTAGTTCTGTTCTATAAAGTCACTACAAACACTGAATTAGTAAATAATGAATCACTGCCCCTAGAGGAAATACAGTTAGGTTCCTTTGACCATCTGGTCACAACATTTTCGTTAATCAATCATTACATAACCTTGTTTTTATTTGTTTCTGTTTAGAGATACCTTTAATATGTACTGTTTCATTGACATTGAACTCACGACCAACAGCACTATAATTCATGCCTGAATGAAGCTCATCTAGCACATTACAGCTTCCTTGCACTTAGGAATACTAGATGGCACTACATTTGGGGGCCACATTAAACTGCAAAATAATCAACCATAAACACAAAAATGCAAAAGATGTGACAATGAATAGACTATGAAAAGGACACTTGTTTACAGGATGAGAATTGAAACAAGAAGGCAGAGGTCTCCTTGACCTCAGCTGTGAGGATGGGTGACTCAAATCTTCTCTGCTCTGCGCATGTTCAGGAGTGACCACTAAAGCACCTCGAGTACTGATCATGGGTTACAAATTTTACCTAGTACATGAATTTGCAAATATGGAATCTCTGAATAATGAGAACTGACCGTAATAATAATAAGCTCTACTAATAATAATTATCAAGCACTGCTTCAGGGTCTTAACATACAACATTTAATTTAACCCTCACAATTTCAGGTACTCTAGTTTTTCCCATTGTGCAGATGAGGAAACTGAAGCTTGGAGAGGGAAGGTGACTTGCTTGCCCAAGGTGAGGGAGTAGGGATTTGAACTCAGCTGGATGGCCTCCAGAACTGGGCTTTTAACCATGGATGAAGAAGGGCTGAGATCTGGGGTGTTTTTAGCCGATCTCTTGAGCACCTCTGCTGCTCCCCTATGGGGATGTGAGTCCCAGGAAGGCAATGCTGGGTTGGTTCATTCCCCTTAGTGTCTGTCACAGAGCCTAGTGGTTAAGAGACCAAAGATTGATCCCAGGCCTTAGGATCAGCCATAGGCCAGTCACTTCCCCTCTACAGGATTGCTAAAAGAATTACGTGAGATAGTGTACTTGAAACAGTGCAGTTTACTTACATGGGGTAAACTGCTTATTTATTCATCCTTCATGTGTTTATTGGGGGCTTATAATGTGCCAACCCTGGGGTTATAAAGGTGAGCCAACAAAACAAAAGAAAACATAAAAAGACAAAAGCCTTGGGGCCGGCCCGGTGGCGCACTGGATAAGTGCGCTGCTTGGGAAGCGCGGCAGCGCTCCCGCCCGAGGGTTCGGATCCCACATACAGACCGGTTCCTGCTCACTGGCTGAGCGGGGCGCGGGAGCAGCACCGAGGGTTGCGATCCCGTTGCCGGTCCCCGGTCTGGTACGGGGGCAACACTGAGGGTTGCGATCCGTTGCCAGACACGGAAAAAGACAAAAAAAAAAAAAAAAAAAAAAAAAAAAAAAAA
>NW_007727719.1:234877-245043 GCF_000696425.1 Galeopterus variegatus | reverse complement strand
AACCCGGAAAAAAAAAAAAAAAAAAAAAAAAAAAAAAAAGACAAAAGCCTTAGACATGCTCTGACCTTGGGGAGATTATGATACAGAAGGGAAGGGAGGTACCCTTCAAGGAATTATGCAACAGAATGCACAATGACAACTCTGATAGTTGCCAGGAAGAAAAGAGCCTACCACACGGGGATGTGACCTCATTGGGGTGGGGGTGAAGAGAGGGGCCAGGGGAAATTTCCTGGAGAAGTGATCATTGAGCTGAATGCTTAAAGAAGTGTAGATCTTAACTAGGTAAGGACAGGGTTAATAGGGATGGTAGGCAGAGAGAAGGGCAGGTGCAAAGGCCCCATAGTAGGAGGCCGGGCTGACAGCTCCCAGTCTGGTTATGAGTTATTACAATATTGCAATACCCTAGAATCAGTTGGCAAACGGCCATTGTCCCAAGCCCTCCAGGTGCTCCTGGATGCTCCATCCCTTTCCAGTGACCTCACACCCCTCACGACCATCTTACAGTTCTGTGATTGAAAGGATAGCTTCCTTTAGAATAGGGGGCTCCAAGAATCTGGTCTGTTGATTAGCACAATACTTTTCCCAATACCAGTTAAATATTCATTCAGATATGATCTTTGTGGTGAGGATGAACTTAACGTTCTGTGCTACCACCAGGCAGGATTGTTCTAGAAACAGGGCAGGAGAGGTGAGGGGCACCTTACCACAAGCAGGGCGAAGAGGATCACTCCACAGCTCCACATATCTGCCCGGCGGCCATCATACTTTTCCCCCTGGAAGGGAGAAGGACCAGTTATGAGTTCATCTCTCCCCTCTGCTGCCTCCACTCCTCTCTCCCCTCCACCTGCCCCTCACTCACCTTGATCACCTCTGGACAAGCATAATGGGGGGACCTGAGAGAGAGAGGTGGCATGAGCCTCCAGCCAGCTTCTAAGCCCCTCCCCAGGGACTTCGGAGGCTGGGCCCCCCACTCACCCGCAGCTGGTCTCCAGGAGGCTGTCTCCCACCTGCAGGGATGCCATGCCGAAGTCTGCAATGCGAATGTTGTTTTTCTCATCCAAAAGCAGGTTCTCAGGCTTTAGGTCTCTGTGGCTGAGACAGGCAGGTGGGGCTTAGGCCTCTGCCTTTCTCCTGGTAGGCCCAGGCTCCACTCACTATCTCTCAGGATGGTACACTTCTGGAGACTTCTTATGACAAACATGCCCAAAAGTGGAAAGAAGAGTATAAGGAAGCCCCTGCTTCCCATCCCCCAGCTTCTCCCATTTTCAATTCAGGGCCAGTCTCATCTACGCCCCTACATACTTTCCACCCCGCCCTGAATTATTCTGAAGGAGATCACAGACATTGTGTCATTTTATCCACAAATATTTGAATATATACAAAGTGAGATATTTAAAGGTAAGTAGGGCTGATATTGAGCTGGTTCTTTTTTTTTTTTCTTTTTGTCTTTTTTACTGACCGATAACGGGATCGCAACCCTCAGTGTTGCGCCCGCACCATGCTCAGCCAGTGAGCGGGAACCGGTCACCACATGGGATCCAAACCCTCAGCGGGAGCGAAGTGGCGCACTCTCCAATGCGCCACCGGGCCGGCCCAAGCTGGTTCTTAAAATATCAAAATATTTCCATACTGAATAGTAATAAAAAATACTGCCATCCCAAGCCAGTCATTGGCCCCTCCCACCCCTGTGCCAAACTCCTCAGGATTTAAGGGTTCATGTCTGGGGAGAGGTAGGGCTGTAGGATTCTGCAGTTTCTATTTGGAGTAGTCAGTAACTGGGTCATACTTGTTGTTAAATATGTTAAATATCTCCTCCACTGGTAAGGGGATCTTAACTCCTGACTTGGTGTTGTCAGCACCATGCTCTCCCAAGCGAGCCACAGGCTGGGCCAGCCTCTCACTATCAGGGGTTTTGACATGGTCACACCATTTTGTTAATTCGGAGGTGCAAATTTTTTTTTTCCTTTTTGTCTTTTTTTTCGTGACTGGCAACGGGATTGCAACCCTCGGTGTCGCGCCCGCACCGTGCTCAGCCAGTGAGCGGACCGGTCTCTATATGGGATCCAAACCCTCGACGGGAGCGCCGCCGCGCTTCCAAGCGCCGCACTCTACCGAGTGCGCCACCGGGCTGGCCCGGGAGGTGCAAATTTAAATGTGCTGCCTCGGGCCGGCCCGGTGGCACACTGGAGAGTGTGCTGCTTGGGAGTGCGGCGGCGCTCCCGCTGAGGGTTCGGATCCCATGTGGAGACTGGTTCCTGCTCACTGGCTGAGCGCGGTGCAGGCGCAACACCGAGGGTTGCGATCCCGTTGCCGGTCCCCAGTACGGACGCAACACCGAGGGTTGCGATCTGTTACCGGTCAGTAAAAAAGACAAAAAGGGCAGGCCCGTGGTTCACTCGGGAGAGTGCGGTGCTGACAACACCAAGGCCCTGGGTTCGGATCCCTATATAGGGATGGCCGGTTCGCTCACTGGGAGAGCGTGGTGCTGACAACACCAAGTCAAGGGTTAAGATCCCCTTACCGGTCATCTTTAAAAAAAAAAAAAAAGACAAAAGGAAAAATAAATAAATAAAAATAAATAAATCTGCTGCCTTTTGATTGCCAAGCTTTACTCCAAGTCTGAGCACGCCCACCCTAATCCCCAATTCATCTCCAAAACACATCCCAGAGGAATATGTGCAAATAAAGGAGGCCAAAAGATGAATGCATCCATTCTGTACCTTAATTAATCATAAAAACACTGCAAACTTAATATCTTGTTTTGGGGGCTGAAGGCAATTCATTGAGGAAAATATAATCTTTTTATATGGAAAAAAATGAATCTCGGGCTGGCCTGTGGCTCACTCGGGAGAGTGTGGTGCTGATTACACCAAGGCCACGGGTTCGGATCCCATATAGGGATGGCCAGTGCGCTCACTGGCTGAGCGTGGTGTGGGCGACACCACACCAAGGGTTGCGATCCCCTTACCGGTCATGAAAAAGACAAAAAAAAAAAAAAGAAAAAAATGAATCTCAACTCTCATTCACACACATACAGATATTAACCCGAAATAAATCCCAGATCTAAATGCGGTGGGGGTGGGGGGCTACTGTATACAACGTGTAGAAGAAAATATAGGAGAAAAGCTTAGTGACCCTAAGTTGTGCAAAGATTTGTTAAATAGGACAGAAAAAGCATGTAGTGTAAAAGAAAAAACCCAACAAACTGGAGTTCATCAAAATTAAAAACTTTTGGGGCCGGCCCGTGGCTCACTTGGGAGAGTGCGGTGCTGATAACACCAAGGCCCCGGGTTCGGATCCCATATAGGGATGGCCGGTTCGCTCACTGGCTGAGTGTGGTGCTGACAACACCAAGTCAAGGGTTAAGATCCCCTTACCGGTCATCTTTTAAAAAAAAAAAAAATTAAAAACTTTTGGGCCGGCCCGTGGCTCACTCAGGAGAGTCTGGTGCTGATAACACCAAGGCCACAGGTTCGGATCCCATGTAGGGATGATCGGTTAGCTCACTGGCTGAGCGTGGTGCTGACAACACCAAGTCAAGGATTAAGATCCCCTTACCGGTCATCTTTAAAAAAAAAAAAAAAAAAAAAATTAAAAACTTTTGCTTTTCACAAAACAGTGTTAGAAAAATGTAAAAGCATGTCACAGACTGGGGGAAAATAGTTAAAAAGCATACATTAACAAAAGACTTGTTCCTAGAATAAAGAATTGTTTCGGGCCGGCCTGTGGCTCACTCGGGAGAGTGTGGTGCTGATAACACCAAGGCCACGGGTTCGGATCCCATGTAGGGATGATCGGTTCGCTCACTGGCTGAGCATGGTGCTGACAACACCAAGCCAAGGGTTAAGATCCCCTTACCGGTCATCTTTTAAAAAAAAAATAAAAAAAAAATGGGTAAGGAGGGGGCTGCAGCCAGTTGGTTAGAGCATGGTGCTGATAACACCAAGGTAAAGGGTTTGGATCCCCCTACTGGCCAGCTGCAAAAAAAAAAAAAAGAAAAGAAAAAAGGTCAAAGAATCTGAAAAGACGTTACTCCAAACAAGGTATACAAATGGCCAGTAAGCTCATAAAAGGATGCCCAACATCAGAACTCATTAGGGAAATGCAAAGCAAAACCACAATGAGGTACCACTTCACATCCACTAGGATGGCTGTAATCAAAAAGACATAAATGGGCCAGCCCAGTGGCGCACTGGAGAGGGCACCGCTTGGGAGTGCGGCAGCGTTCCCGCCGAGGGTTCGGATCCCATGTGGCAACCGGTTCCCGCTCACTGGCTGAGCGCAGTGCAGGCGCAACACCGAGGGTTGCGATCCTGTTGCCGGTCAGTAAAAAAGACAAAAAAGGAAAAAAAAAAAAAAGACATAATAACAGGTATTGGCGAGGATGGTAGAGACTGCAACCTTCATATGTGGCTGACAGGAATGCAAAATGGTGAAGCTACTTTGGAAAACGGTCTAGTAGTCCCTCAAAAGGCCAAACATAGAGGTACAACATGACCCAGCAATTCCACTCCCAGCTAAGGACCCAAGAGAACTGAAAACACAGTTACACACAAAAACTTGTACATGAGTATTCATACATCCATATTATCCATAATAGCCAAGAAGGGAAAACAATCAAAATATCCATCAATGGATGAATGAATGGATAAACAAAATGTGGTATATCCATAAAATGGAATAAAATGGAATATTATTCGGGCATGAAAAGGAATGAATCATGCTACAATATGGATGAATCTTGATGACATTTTTTTTTTTTTTTTTTGTTTTTTGTTTTTTTCCGTGTCCGGCAACGGATCGCAACCCTCAGTGTTGCCCCCGTACCGGACCGGGGACCGGCAACGGGACCGCAACCCCCGGTGTTGCCCCCGCGCCCCGCTCAGCCAGTGAGCGGGAACCAGTCTGTATGTGGGATCCGAACCCTCGGGAGGGAGCGCCGCCGCGCTTCCCAAGCGGCGCACTATCCAGTGCGCCACCGGGCCGGCCCGATGACATTTTTTAAAGTGAAAGAAGCCAGTCACAAAAAATCACACATTGTATGATTCCATTGATATGAAATGTCCAGAATAGGTAAATCTACAGAAACAGAAAGCAGATTAGTGGTTGCCAGGAGCTGGGGGCAGGGGGGAATGGGGAGTGACTGCTTAATGGGTATGGGGTGATGCAAATGGTCTAAAATTACATAGTAGTGATGCACAACACTGCCAATACGTTAAAAACCACTGAACTGTACACTTTAAAAGGGCGAAGTTTACAGTATGGATGAAGATTTGTTTGGGGCTGACCACACTGGCTTCCACTCAGCTTCCATGTACCACCAAGGGCCTGCCCTCTCGGCAGTGCTCAGCCTGGGCTCCCCCTCAGGCTGCCCCCTCACCAGATGGAGTAGCTATGGCAGAAGTCCAGTGCTGACACGATCTGGCGGAAGAACTTCCGAGCCTCCTTGGGTGTCAGTCTCCCCTTCTTTACCAGGTAGTCGAACAGCTCACCCCCAGAGACATGCTCCAGAACCAGGTACCTGGGAGATAGAGAGGGGGCAGAGGGCTGGAAGGGGCATGCAGAGGACCAAAGGGCCTGGTCCCCCTCTTCCATTGGCCCCTGTGGGCAGAGAATCCCAACTCCCATGAGTCTCTGGGAGGAGATTCCAATTCCCATGAGTCCATGGGAGGAAGTGACTCCTATTTCCATCAGCCTCTGGGAAGCCAGAGCTCAATTCCCATTAGGCCTGGACAGCAGAGACTCACATGTTGATCTCAGGGGGATCAACACTTAACTTCTAGTTGTTTCAGGAGATAAGGTAACTCCATTAGCACCTGGAAGACAGAGCCCCAATTCTTCCTTTTCTTTCTTTCTCTTTCTTTCCTTTTCTTTTGGTGGCTGGTGGGTACAGGGATCAAACCCTGGACACCACGCTCTCACCAACTGAGCTAACTGGCCAGCATAAGAGACCCCGATTGTTATAGGACCCTGTGAAATAAAGACCCCGACTCCTATTATCCCCTGGAAAGCCAAATCTCTAATTCTCATAAGCCTCTGGAATGAAGAAACTCAAATTCTCATTCATTCTTGGGCAATAATGATTGCAGTATGCACCGGTCTAAGTCAACTTTTGTGAGATATAAGACTACAACTGCCATCAGTCCTAAGAGGTTAATAATTCCCAAATCCCAGGGCCAGCCCGTGGCTCACTTGGGAGAGTGTGGTGCTGATAATACCAAGGCCACGGGTTCGGATCCTATATAGGAATGGCCGGTTAGCTCACTTGGGAGAGTATGGTGCTGACAACACCAAGTCAAGGGTTAAGATCCCCTTACCGGTCATTTAAAAAACAAAAAACTCCCAAATCCCATAAGCCTCTGGGACATAAAGAGTCCTTATTCCCATCAGCCACTTGGATTCTAAAGACTCCAAATCCCATCAGCCTCCGGGAAACAAAATCTCAATTTCTATGACCTCTTAAACGTGTGAAGGGGCCGGCCCGTGGCTCACTCGGGAGAGTGCGGTGCTGATAACACCAAGGCCACGGGTTCAGATCCCATATAGGGATGGCCGGTTCGCTCACTGGCTGAGCGTGGTGCTGACAACACCAAGTCAAGGGTTAAGATCCCCTTACCGGTCATCTTTTAAAAAAAAAAAATAAAACGTGTGAAACACAACATCCCATGGGCTCTCCCTCCTGACACTTATGATGAATGGGAGTGGTAACTCTACCTGTCCTGACAATGGCCCCTCCCTGCCCCCACACCTGACAAAGACTGAGAACTACAATTCCCATGAACACCTGGTGCTGGGATGGCTTTCTGTCTGGGGAAACCTGCCCCTGCATCTGATGTGTGTTGGAGTCAGTTCATCTTGGGGACTGGGTGGTGGGGGCAGGAGGGCTGTCCCCTCTCCTGTTGCTCAGCCCAGCTGTCCTTTCGGTCAACAGAGTCTGGACAAAGAGGGCCATTCTCTGGAGCTTGCACAGCTGGGTCCCACCCCCATCCTTCCTGGGGGGTAATTGACTTTGAGATACTGACTCAGAACTCCTAAGGAGGCCCACTGTTGGGGTGTCCAGCCATGGCACTAGGAGTTATGTTGTAGGAGGAGAGGGGTCCTCCAATGCTCCAGAGGTGCACTGGGGTGTTAGGAAGATTCCCTTGGGCTTTGTTAGGTCCCATTGCCTTAGCAAATAGGAGTCTCCTGCCCTTGGCAAATTGGGTCTGGCTGAGGGCATCCAGATGGTCTAGTATAGAGTGTTTCCTGCAGGGCAGTAGGGTGAGAAACTGGGGCTGCGGAGGCGGGGGGACGATCAGCCTCTATTCCCCTCTCAGAACAGCTCAGGCTCAGCTATCTTTTTGCTAGGACACACTGGCCCTTAGCAGAAGGTCCAAGTCACTGTGGGAACAATGGGGATTTTGTGTGCGTACTGGGGGATATCCCTCTGTTGTGGGGAAGGATTGGGCCTTCAGACAGGAGAGCTTGTTTCCCCCTGTCCCCCGAGACCCTGTTTCTGGAAAGGGTCCACCTTAGAAACTTGGTGAGGGAGGATGCAGGGGGAGGGCTGGGTGTCTATAAATACCTACAAATATTTCTTGTTCTCGTAGACGTCATGGAGCTTGAGGACGTGTGGATGTTCAATGAGCTTCAGGATGGCGATCTCCCGCTCTACCTGAGGGGCAAGGGAGGGTGGTGGGACACAGGATCAGCATGGCCTCCCTATATTCCCCTCAGAACCAAAGGATTTCCCATACACAAACACACTGCAGCATGCACACACACACACACACACACACACCTTCATCAGCACCGACTCGGACAACTTCTCCCGGTTCACGATCTTGATGGCAACCTTCTGACCCGTGATGCAGTGGACTCCGAGTTTAACCAGCCCTGGGGGAGCAAGTTGAAAATGTGGGATGTTCTTCCAGAGCCCCCAGCCTCCCCAGCTCCTAAGTCCCCTTTGCCATGCTGTTTCCTCCTCCTTCCCCTGCTGGCTGTTTAATAGCCTGAATCACCTTAACCTGAACTGCTGGGGGTGACGGCCACCATTCCCACAAAACACAATCCCTTCCCACTCCTTGTTGCCCAATTCTATTCCTTCTGATTGTCCATCTACTCATCTGCCCATCTCCTCCCCTGGCTACCCCCTTGATTCTCACTCTGATTCTCTGACCTTCTACTGAACCTGCTGAAGTTCGTCTTTCCACATATTCTTTTCTCGCTGTCTCCATAGTTTTGTCTCTCGCCATCTGCCTCCTTGGAACCTCTCTCTCTCTCTCTCTCTCTCTCTCTCTCTCAACCCATCACTTCCTTCAATTCTCTGCCTTTCAATCTTTTGGATACCCTATGTCTCCAATGAATATAATTTCACATTTTCCCTCTCCCAAAACCATTCTCCACCTCAGCCCAAACCCTGACCCCTAAATTCCCTTTGATCTTCTTTAATAGCAGCCGTGACTGGGATCAGGCAAACCCGAAGGGTATGTGCAGCCCCACAGCATACTCTTCTCTTCAGGACCCTCAACTCTAGGACCTAAACCTCCAAAGCCACAGACCCAGCCCTCCTCCCTCAAACCAGGAGTCCAGGCCCCCAGCCCCTCTTCTCTCAGACCCAATTCAAGCCCCGGACCCCTTCCTCCTGTAGAACTCAGGAATTCAGGTCAGCAACACCTTCACACTGTTACTATCAAGATCTGTGTGGGTTTGACCTTTTCCCCTTCCTTTTTATTTATTTATTTTTTTAAAGATGACTGGTAAGGGGATCTTAACCCTTGACTTGGTGTTGTCAGCCACACGCTCAACCAGTGAGCTAACCGGCCATCCCTGTATAGGATCCAAACCCAGGGCCTTGGTGTTCTCAGCACCACACTCTCCCGAGTGAGCCACGGACTGGCCCTGACCCTCTCCCCTTCCAGCGTCTCAGCTCCCAGTCCCAGCCCAGAACCCACTACTGCAGGCCCTGGCCCTCTATTGAGACCCTAGGACCAACCCTGGACCCACTGCCAGGGACACTGGTGTTTGGCACCCAATTCACTCCCACCCACCATCCATCCAGCAGGAAAGAGGCTGCGGCTGGTGGCCAGTGTTTAGCAATAGCAAAGGATGACCCCACTTTCCACAGCCACTTCTGGGAGATGTTTCTCCTACAGCCCACCTTTCCACCTCTCCATCCTGTTTCCCACCCTGAACCAGCATGCCAGAGAAGGGGGAGAATTGTCCCCCCTGCCTCACTGCCCCTGTCACCCCAACTTGCTGCCTGGAGAGGCGGCAGCCCTCCTAGGCCAGAGGACAGTGGGGAGAAAACAGGCTAACCAGGACAGATGCACCTCCATCCCGGCCTGCAGCTGTACTGCAGCAAGGGCCTCAGCTCTCAGTCCCAGCTCGTCCAGATCTGCAGGCTCCTTTCCCACCCGCGGCCCTGGAGCCCCTCCAACCTCTGCCCCAATGGGGTTGGAGCATTTGTACCACAAACTCTCCACTCCCCAACTCAGAAGTCCAGGTCTGCAGCCCCTCCGCCCTCAGACCCAGGAGTCCAGACCCCAGCCCCCCTTTCCGAGACCCAGGAGTCCAGGTCTGCCGCTCCTCCTCCCTCAGACCCAGGATTCAGGCTCTCAGCCCACTTTCCTAGAGGACCCCAGAGTCCGAGCTTCTACCCCCCTCCATCCTGGGGACCCAGGACTCTGGACCCCAAGTCCCTTCACTACGAGGGACTCAGGATCCGAGTGGCCGGCCCCTGCTCTTTCAATACCCATGAGCCCCGCCCTCTGCCCCTCACCTCCACCCTGCTCCCGCCCCAGGTATCCCTTCCCGCTAGGCTCACCTGTCTGTCCTTTGCCCAGCGTCTTCTCCAGCCGATAGGGGCCCACATATTGGGCGTGCTGGGGTGGGTGTGGGTGTGGGTGGGGGAGGTGGTAGGCGGGAGAGCCCCCGCCCCCCTCCTTGGCACCGGACGACATGGTGCCCTTGGTCCCGGCCCGTCCGGCCCCCCGGCCGCCCCCCCTGCGGCCGGTCGCCCTGTCTCTCCGGTGGGGGCCGGCGACCGCTCCGTCCCGGCCCCCCCGGCAGCCCCCCACCTCTCCGGGGGTCCCCAGGGGGCTGGGCTGGGCCCCCCCAGTCGGCGGGCCGCGGAGCTGGGGGAGGGGGGGCTGACCCGGGGGGGCCAAGCCCCGGGAGTCAGCATG
>NW_007727719.1:211631-234744 GCF_000696425.1 Galeopterus variegatus | reverse complement strand
GGGCCTCGGAGCCTGAGGGATGGAGAGGAGGTGGGAAGATGCAGGAAGGGGTGGAGGGATGGAGGAGGAGAGAGGGTGGAGAGAGAAAGCTACCCAACAGACAGGAGCAGAGATGGAGATGCACAAAGAGAGGAGAAGGCTGACTACAGACGGGAAAAATAGAGACAGAGATGGCAAGAGAGATGGAGACCATCAGAGACGGGGTTGAGGCAAGAGAGGGAGGTGGAGGGACACAGAGATGGGGGCAGAGAGGGGCAAAGATAGAAGAGAAGGAAGGAATGGTGAGGAGGAGAAGAAAAGAGACGGGGAAATAGCCAGAGTTGTCGAGAGGCACAGAGAGGAACAGACAGAGACGGAGTCAGAGATGTAGAGAGACAAAGAGATGAGAAAGAGAAGGAAAGAGCCAGCCACAAAGATGGGAGAGAGATGTAAAGAGAGCTGCAGAGAGAGATGGACAAAGAGAGGGATACAGGTGAGGATTGCAAGGGGTCTGGGGGGCACACACAGGTGGAGGGACAGATGCTGGGGAGAGGTGGGGACAGATTGGAGGGGCAGAGAATGAGGGAGAGAGGCAGAGAAGGCACAGAATTTTGGGAGTTGCTAACCCAAGATTCATTTCTGCTTCCCCAGGCCCTCCAAGCCTGCCCACCCAGGTCTCCTTGGGCAGGGTCTGTGCCCCTACTAGCATCAGAGCCCCATTTCCACCCACAGCCCAGGGTGATTTAGGATTCTCCTTGCTCCTACAGAGAAACTTCCAGAACTCCCTGAGGCCCCATATATATTTTCAGATCCCTATGCATTCTTTGTGCTTGCCGTAGGGTCCCCTAGGTCTTCATGTGGACCCCATACTCTCCTATTGTAGCACATACACATATCTGTGCTCAGCCCATGGGTAATGCACAAGCCCTATTAGATTTCTGAATAATCCACAGACTCGTCTATGTCAGGTAGCCAAAAGTGTTAGGCATCCATTTAATCCCCAAGTTACCTGTACAGTGTAACCATGAACCTTCAGGCTCTCCTGTGAGATTCCCAAGTCCACTATCTGACCATCTTCATTCTACGAATCTTTACTGAGTGCCAAATCTAAGCCAAGCACTGTTCCAACTAGTAAGGATATGGTAGGGAATAAAATTGACAAAAATCCCTGCCATATGGAGCTTCTATGCTAGTGGATGAGGCAGATGATGGACAAGGTAAACAAGCAAAATATATGGTATGTTAGATAGTCACGATATGTGCTAAAGAGGTGACAGAACCAAGGAAGGGGGTTAGGAAGTGTTTGTTGAGTGGGGTACAACTTTAGATAAGGTGGCCAGGAAATAAAATGAGGATCTGAGCCATGTGAATAAAGGGCAAGGGGCATTCCAGGCAGAGGAAACAGCAAGTGCAAAGGGCCTGCAGCAAGCGTGTGCCTGTTGTGTTGTAGGAACATTGAAGGGGCCAGTGTGGCTGGAGAGGAGTGAGCAAGGGAGAGTGACAGGAAATAAGATGAAGAAGCAGATCATATAAGCCTTAGCAGCAGGGTGACCATATGTCCCGGTTTACACCTACTATTCTGTAATTATTGATAAGGCCCCTTTCACTCTCAAGTGTCTTGCTACAGATGGAAAATTATATGATCACTCTCCTTAGAGGTCATTACAAAGCCTATGGCTTTTACAGAGCATGTGGGAGTTTTCATCTAGGCCACCAACATATTCATATATTCACATATAGGGGGGTCTTCAGAAACTTCATGGAAAGATTTGTATTATCTATTTTTCTATGAATTTTTTGAAGTACCTTCATATATTATAAACAATTACGTGTTATATGTACATCTATATTACATTATGATATTATATTATATATTACATGTCTATATATGTATCATAGACAGACTTGTACACAGATGTCCACATCCTAATTCCCAGAACCTGTGAATATGTGACCTTACATGGCAAATGGACTTTGCAGATGTGATGGAGTAAAAGATCTTGAAGGGCTGGCCCGTGGCTTACTCGGGAGAGGGTGGTGCTGATAACACCAAGGCCATGGGTTTGGATCCTATATAGGGATGGCCGGTTCTGCTCACTGGGTGAGCGTGGTGCTGACAACACCAAGTCAAGGGTTAAGATCCCTTTACCGGTCATCTTTAAAAAAAAAAAAAAAAAAGTAAAGGATCTTGAGATGGGGCGATTATTCTGGTTTGGGTGAGCTCAAAATAATCACAAGGGTCCTTTTAAGAGGGTTGTAGGAGGGTCAGAGTCAGAAAAAGAGATGAGGAGTTGGTTAGAGCACAGTCTTATAACACCAAGGTCATGGGTTTGGATCCTTGAACAGCCAGCTACCAAAAAGAAAAGAAAAAGAGATGAGAAGACAGAAGCAGAGGTTGGAGTGATGCAGCTACAAGCCAAGAAACGAGGACGGTCTCTAGAAGCTGGAAAAAGAAAGGAAAACAGATTCTTCCCTAGGGCCTCCAGAAGGAACACAGCCCTGCTGACATCTTGATTTTAGCCCAGTGAAATCATTTTGGACCCCCACCCTCCCAAATTGCAAGATAATAAATGTGTGTTGTTTAAACTCACCAAGTTTTTGGTAACTTGTTGACAGCAATAGGAAACTGGGCTGGCCTGTTACACACACACACACACACACACACACACGGCTGTTACACACACACACACACACACACACACGGCTGTTACACACACACACACACACACACATGGCTGTTACACACACACACACACACACACACACACACACACACGGCCTCTCTGCTTGGTCTTCCCATCTCTGCCCAAAATATTCCTCTGCACAACCCAGGCCCAGCAGGTGCTCATACATTTGTGACTGTGGCCCCACCTGAAGTTGAGCACAACGTTTTCCTGGAAGGGGATGTCTCCTATCAAGAACCAAGACTATGGTTTCTTTAAGCCCAGACCAACACTAACACCACCACAGACAAGGCCTGCCCCAGCACATTCCCAGACCTAAGCCCCAAATCTGGTGCACTGAAGCCTTGAGCCTCCCCAACACCCTCGCTGCTTTGGCACTCTGAGTCCTGACTCAAGCTCTGGGGCATTTTGCTTCCCGGCTCCAGACCTCCAGAATCCCCTCCTCTTCACCTGACACAGGGAAGAGTCCAAGAGGGAGAACGGAGGCCGAGAGAGGGGTGGGGATGGGTCTCAGGTTGCATAGGCCAGCTGTTAGCGGTGAGACCTCAGGGCTCTAGTAGAAGATGGCATGTGGGCCCAGGGGGAGTGTAAAATCAGATTTGGGGGGTGAAGCCGGAACCCGCCTAACGGTGACGAACTAACTCCACCGCCAACAACAAATCGGGCGGGGCCTGGGAAGAGCGCGGGACCTAACGCGGAGAGGCTAGAGCGCCAGCCCGGGGGCGGGACTTAGGAAAGAGGAGTAATTGGGAGAGGCCGAAAGGCCTAGAACAGGAGGACACGCGTGTGGGCGGAGTCCAGCCATGGTGGAGCCGGACTTGGGAGGGGCGGGGCCTACACGAAAGCAGGGGTGGAGCTTCCAAATAAGAGGCGGGGCTCTCCAAGGCACGGACACTGGGTTGGAGGGGCGGGGCCTAGACCCGGAGGGCGGGGCTTGAGTAAGGGCGGAGCCTAGTACGGAGGCGGGGCCTGGATGGGAGGGGCGGGGCCGGATGCAGTATAGGGTCAGGTGGGAAGGGCTTAAGAGCTGGGCAAGCCGCCTCAGCCCTATCTACCGCCTGAAATTGGATGGGTGGTACGACAACTTCCGGGTGAGACTGCGCATTTCCGGTCAAGATGGCGACGCCCAGAGTAATCAGGTGCGGGAGACTCTATCTTTAGAAGAAACGGAGCCTCGAAACTCGGGGAGGTGAGATCCGCCCAGCTCCGGCGTCCCTCTCAGAAGAGGAGGGAGGAGACTTGTTGCTAAGGAGACCAAGGGCAGGGCTTGTTGTTGTGGAGGAGGGGTAGGGGGTTGCTAAGAAACGGGAACGCAAGTAGTGGAGATGGGGTGGAGGTTTGTTGCCAGGAAGAGTGGGTGGGGCCTGTTGCTAGGGAGGAAGGAGGGGCTTATGGCTTTGGGAAATGGTCCTGTTGGTATGAGGGAAGGAAAGGGGACTGTGGTTAAGGGGGTTGTGAGCAGAGTTGTTTGGGGTCATGCGGTGACGCCGAGATCCCCTAAAACGCCACCTTCTCGGCAGACCCCCAGGAGTCGACCCATCGGGACGCCAGAGCTGCCTCAGCGGTGACCACCTTCTCCCCCGCAACACATTTTTCCCTTCTTCATAAACGGCCCATGGCAAACGAAGGCTCAGGGGGCAGCCGCCTGCCCCTGGCGCTGCCCCCGGCTCCCCAGGGTGGCTCGTCAGGAGGTGGTGGCTCCTCGGCGGGGGGCTCGGGAAATCCCCGACCTCCACACAACCTCCAAGGCCTGCTGCAGATGGCCATCACTGCGGGCTCTGAGGAACCAGAACCCCCTCCAGAACCCATGAGTGAGGAGGTAAAGGATGGGGATCCAAGAGGCTGGGGTGAGGGGGCTGGGGACAAAGGTGTCTTGGGAAGTGTGACTTGGAAAACCAGAAGCTGTGGTCTTCCTGGGTGGGGGGGCAGGTGTCCAGGTGTAGAGGCATGGTAGGCTACATTCGTGCTAGATGGGGCCATTGTAGACTGAAGATCAGAACTCAAAAGTGTCTGAGGGGACAGATCCCTGGATTCCAGCACTGTTCTAGGAGGCAGAATAAGCCTCGTGGTGTTTTTTTGGAAATAAAAAAAAAAAAAGCAAGGGCTTTTTAGAGCCAGACAGACCTGGATTCATCATTGTCCAGCTCTGTGACCTTGGGTATGTCACTTAATCTCTCTGAGCTCAAGTTCTTCATTTGCAAATTGATGATGATGGTAAGAATGATAACAGTACTTCATAGGGTAATTCTTTTTTTTTTTTTAGCTCAAGTTCTTCATTTGCAAATTGATGATGATGGTAAGAATGATAACAGTACTTCATAGGGTAATTCTTTTTTTTTTTTTAGCTCAAGTTCTTCATTTGCAAATTGATGATGATGGTAAGAATGATAACAGTACTTCATAGGGTAATTCTTTTTTTTTTTTTAAAAGATGACCGGGAAGGGGATCTTAACCCTTGACTTGGTGTAAGCACCACGCTCTCCAAGTGAGCTAACTGGCCATCCATATATAGGGATCCGAACCCGTGGCCTTGGTGTTATCAGCACCACACTCTCCAAAGTGAGCCACGGGCCAGCCCTGGGGTAATTCTGAGGTTCCGCTTTAAATAGGGCTGCACACAGTGCCCCACATATAGGCAGCGTGTTTGAAGGCGGTTGTGAAGAGCACAGGCTCTGTAGACAAGACTGCTTAGGTTTGACTTCAGGCTTGGCCAATTGCTGACTGTGTGATGTTGGGCAAGTCACAACCTTTTTGTGCCTCAATTTTATCATCTGTGAAATGGGAATAACAATAATACTTACCTCACAGAGTTGTTTTGAAGGTTGATAGCAGTATTATTGTATAAATATTTAATTGGCAATTACAATAAATGAAACATTGTGCTAATCCATTTATATACACGATGCCATTGTATCTTTATGAGAATGAGGTAGGAGAAAGTAGATACAGAAAGATTAAAGAGCTTGCCCACATAGTGTGGTGCTGACAACACCAAGATCAAGGGTTTGGATCCCCATTACCTGTCAGCCGCCAAAAAAAAAAACGCTTGCCCAAATTTATCCAGGGCTGTGATTATAGAGCCCTCTTATGAGTACTTAACACAGGTCCTGGCCAAGTAAAAAAAAATTTTGTGGTCAGTTCTCAGCTCTCATCTCATCTGGCCTAATAGCAGCATTTGCTTACTCCCTCTTCCTTGAATCTCTTTCTTCATTTGGTTTCTAGGACAACATAGTCTCCTGGTTTTCATCCTTATCCGAAGGCTTTCCTCTGTGTCCTTGGTTGGTTCTTCCAACCTCTTAATGATGAAGTGCAATAGGATTCAGTTTTTGGATCTCTTATCTACACTCACTCTTTGTGATCTCATGTTGTGTTGAGGCTTTACCCTTAGAAGTGTGATTTTATCCCCCAGGGGACATTTGGCAGTGTACGGAGACATACTTGATTGTCACAACTGAGGGGAGGATGCTACTGGCATAAGGCTAGGATTGTTCAACATCCTGTACTGTACAGTTCAGCCCCCACAACAAAGAACTGTCCAGCTTAAAGTGTCAGTATAGCCAAGGTTGAGAAATCCTGGTCTAGGCTGGACCTCTTCCTTGAACTTCAGGCATCCTGCTAAATATTTTACCCTGGCTATATAATAGAGCACTCAAACTTAAGATGTTCAAAAAGGAGCTCTAATCTCAACTCCTTCCACTTCAAGCCTGCTTTTCCCATCATCTTCCCCATTTTCTGGTTGCAAGGACAAAAACCTTAGAGTCAACCTAGATTTCTCTCTTTCACAACCCATATCTCAGTAAATTGTACTGGCTTTCTTTTCAAAATAAGTCCAGGATCTGACCATTTCTCACTGTTCCATCACTCCCACCCTGCTCCACACCACCTTCTCTCTCTTTCTTTTGGCAGCTGGCGGTACAGAGAACCCACCACCTTCTCTCTTACCTGGATCACTGCCTTAGCCTCGTAACAAGTCTTCCTTTGTCTGCCTTTACCTCCCCTCAGTCTATACTCAATAAGTCTGTCTCACCACTCCTCTGCTCAGAGTCCTCGGGTGGCTCCCTCACCTCATTCAAAGTGAGATCCTAGGTCTTTACAACATTCTGCAACACCAGGCATGATCTGTTCCCTACTATCTTTCTCTCCCCTCACCTTCTGTCTGTTCCCCCCTCGCTCACTCTGCTTCAGCCACATTGGCCTCCTGGGCTATTCCGTTCCCCTGGAATGTTCTCCTAGGTGTCTGCTTGGCTCACTCTCTTGCCTACTTCTTTACTAACATGTTTCCCCCTTGAGACCTTTGCTGACCACCCTGTTTAATTCCACAGCCTCACCTTGGCACTCCTAATTCCCCACTCTGCTTAACTTTCTTCATGGCACTTGTCATATCACCACATTGCATACTACATGTTTTGTGTATTTTCTTTATCATCTACTCCCCCACCAGAATGTGAGCCTCCTTACCCCAGGGCAGGGTTTTTTTCTGGCTGTCTGAGGGCTGCATTCCTAGTATCTGGAAAAGATTCTTTGAATGAGAAAGATGCTCAATAGATATTTGTTGATTGAAGGAAGTCAGCCGTCAGATGTTGGCTGTAGTTATTGATAGCTGTTACTCCTTAATTAATTACTGATAGAGGTCTTCTTCCTCCCGCCCCCGCCATCATCCCCCAGAGGCGTCAGTGGCTGCAGGAAGCCATGTCAGCCGCCTTCCGGGGCCAGCGGGAAGAGGTGGAGCAGATGAAGAGCTGCCTCCGAGTGCTGTCCCAACCCATGCCTCCTGCAGCAGGCGAGGCTGAACTGGCCGCTGACCAGCAGGAGCGTGAGGGGGCCCTGGAGCTGCTAGCCGACCTGTGTGAGAACATGGACAATGCTGCAGGTATGCCCCTCCACATATCCCCTACTATGTTGGGTGTCCTGCCCCTTCTGGCTATATCCCATTGCAGTTCAGCTCTTATCCCTTTTCTCAGGAAGCCCATCATCAGCCCTCCCTGGCCTCTCAGCCTCCTCCAGCCTCTCCCTTTCCATTGCCAGGAGGAGCAAGGCCTTTCTCTCACTCCAGGCAGCCTGGTGGCAGGTTTGGTCCACCACTTCCCTGATAGGTCCCGAGACTGGTCATTTCTCTCCTAGTCTGCTGGGCATCCACTGCCACTCCCTAGAGTATGAGAAGGGGATGTAGTTTTGGGCAGGGCGGTCAGGGTGTTCAGGGAAGGTATCCCCGAAGGGCAATGTTTGATCAGAGATGTGAAGTGAGGGCATGAGTTGTGGGATGATCTCTGGAAAAAGCATTTCCAGGCAGTGGGAATAGCAAATGCAAAGGCCCTGAGGTGGGAATGTGCCTGGTATGTTCATGAACTGCAGCAAGGCCCTGACAGCAGAATGGAATAAGTGAAGGGCCTGGGGTAGGAAATAATATTGGGGTGGACAAGGCCTCCCAGACCATGGGTTTTATTCTAAATGCAGCAGAGCCAATAGAAGGTTTGAGCAGGTGAGCACAAAGTGAGACTCCACTTTCATTTGCAGGGGTGGAGTGGTGTGGTCATTGAGGGTGTGGATTTAGTTCACAGTCCAGGCTGTGCTGCCATGTGGTGGTGTGAGCTTGGCAGGTCCCTGACGCCCTTTGAGCCCCTGGTTACCTCCTGTGTCCAGGGGCTGGTGAGGTTGGAACGACAAAACACATGGGATGTGATCCACACAAGTCCAGGTGCAGTAAACACACAGTGCGTGGGAGACAGGGAGGATGATGTTTGAGAAGCCCTCCTTTGTTCCAGGAGAGTCATGATGTATGTGAGCACATTCAGTGCTCTGAGAAGACCCACAGTGAAGACAACCCTGCAGCTTTCTTTTACCCAGTGTTTCCTAGACTTACCCGGGCAGGGAACCCTCCCCACTTCAATCCATAGGATGGCTTATAACGACTTAGCTGTTTCATTCATTTTTCGCTTATTCAGGAAATATCTGCTAAGCAGCTGCTATGTTCTAAGCACTGTGCTGAGTCTCCAATTACAGCAGCAGCGATTTTTACACCCTATTAGTAACCAAATGAGAATGAAAGTCAAAGATTTCCTCCCTGGCCTGTCTTCTCTCTCCCCCTCTCTCTTTCCACTCACACACATACACACATAAATGTATATATGAGGGATCTTCAAAAAGTTCATGGAAAGATTTGTATTATCTTATTTATTTATTTGTTTTTGGTGGCTGGCTGGTATGGGGAACTGAACCCTTAGACCTTGGTGTTACGAGGCTGCGCTGTAACCAAGTGAGCTAACCAGCCAGCCCCCTTGATCGTATTATCTTTTAATTCTATTTTCCACTAACTTTTTGAAGTACTCTGTGTGTGTGGGGGTGTGTGTGTAATTTCTTAATAGAGATGCACAATGCTGATGAAGATGGGCTGAGGAGAACATTCTTTCACATGGCTGTTTACCCCACTCATTATAATTATTATTATTTATTAAGGTAAAATTCACGTAACATAAAATTAACCATTTTAAAGTCTACAATATCAATTTCATGGCATTTAGTACATTCACAGTGTTGTGCAACCATCACCTCTATTTCCAGAACTTTTTCACCACTCGCAAAAGAGACTCCGTATCCATTAAGCAGTCCCTCCCCATTCCCCCTACCCCTATCCCCTGGCAACCACTATTAGCTTTTTGTCTCTGTATTTGCCTGTTGTGGACATTTCATATAAATGGAATTCTATAACATTGCCTTTTCTGACTGGCTTTTCACTGAGCATGTTTTCAAGGTTCATTCATGTTGTAGCATGTGTCAGAACTTCATTCCTTTTTGTGGCTAATACTTCATTGTATGGATAGACCTGGTTTTATTTATCCCTTCACCTGTTGAAGGACATTTGGGTCATTTCCCCACTTTGGTTTCTGTGAATGGTGCTTCTGTAAACATGGGTGTGCAAGTGTCTGAGTCCCTGCTTTCAACCCTTTTGGGTCTATACCTAGGAATGGATTTGCTGGGTCATGGGAACTCTGTGTTTAACTTGTCATATCACCTTCAGGCTCTACAGTACCACTTCATTTACAAAAACAGGTGGTGACCCATGGTGTGCTGACCCCTGGTCTAGTGCATGTTTCTCCTGCAGGGGACATTCTGATTGTCACAAAGACTCGAGGTCATTATGGGCGTTTAGTGGGCTGAGCAGGGACCCTAATGCCCCAAATGCTGATGGTGTTGAGACACACCAGCCTTGGAGGGACTCCTGGTTGAGTGCTTGGAGAGAGCCAGGACTTGGACACAGGCCCTGGTGGGAGCTTGCTTCCCTCTCCCATCCTCCCCTGATGTATTAGTTTGTTCCAGCTGCCATAACCAAGTACCACAACCTGGCAGCTTAAACAAGATAAGTTTATCTTTTCACAGTTCTAGAGGCTGGAAGTCTGAGAACAAGGTGTTGGCTGGGTTAGTTCTTCTTAGGCCTCTCTCCTTGGCTTGTAGATGGCTTCTACCAGTGTCCTCACATGGTCATCCTTTGGTGCATGTCTGTGCCCTAATCTCCTCTTCTTATAAGGACGCCAGTCATATTGGATTAGGGCCCACCCTAATAACCTCATTTTACCTTAATTACCTCTTTAAAGGCCCTATCTCCAAATACAGCTACATTCCAAAGTACTGGAGTTCAGGGCTTCAACATACGGATTTTGGGAGGAAACAGTTCAGCCCATAACACCCAAACTTTCTCTCCTTTCTCTGCCGCACAGACTTCTGCCAGCTGTCGGGCATGCACCTGCTGGTGGGCCGGTACCTGGAGGCAGGGGCTGCGGGGCTACGGTGGCGGTCAGCACAGCTCATTGGCACATGCAGTCAGAATGTGGCAGCCATCCAGGAGCAGGTGCTGGGTCTTGGCGCCCTTCGCAAGCTGCTGCGGCTGCTTGACCGGGACTCCTGTGACACGGTGCGCGTCAAGGCCCTCTTTGCCATCTCCTGTGAGTGTACTGGGGTGGGGAAGCAGAGGCAGGGATGCTCAGGGTTGGGGCTGGGGCCAAAGCTGCCCACAGAGGTGGGTCCTGCTTGGATCTGCTGGGGGCAGAGGGAGAGGTGCCTCCTTTATGCATTTATTCACCATACTTGTTGGGACTCTGCTCTGGGTGCTGGGAACAAAGCAGCAAAGCTCCCCAAACCCCTGCTAGCCGGAGAGATGGGTACTAACAACATAGTAAGATGGTGGTAGACAATGATCCTGTGGCCCAGCTTGGGCACTTCGTACACATCACAGTTTCTCAGCCTCATCACTGTTGACATCTGGGGCCAGTTTATTCTCTCTTGAGGGCTGTCTTGTGCACTGCAGGTTGTAGGGTATTGAGCAGCATCTCTGGCCTGTATCCACCAGAGATGCAGAAGCACCCCCTGGTTATGACAACCAAAAATGCCTGCAGACATTGCAGAGTCTCCTGGTTGAGAACCACTGCTCTACACAAATTCTTTTTATCCCAACGGTCCTGTGAAGTTGGGTTTGTTCTCATCCTCCTTTGACAGAGGAGGAAACTGAGGCGTGGGCAGAGAGATTTGGTCAGGTTGTACAGCTCCAAGGGGCAGCTGGCTCCTACTCCCACCCTCACTCTTCAGTAAGGACACATGGAGCTGGTGTCTGAGCCCAGGTGGAATTCTTCATGTATCAGATGCCTTGTGTGTGGGGGCTGTGCAAGGGCCCCATTTGACTCTTTGACTGTTTCTTTTTTCTTTTTTTGGTGGCTGGCCAGTGCAGGGATCTGAACCCTTGGCCTTGATGTTGTTAACACTGTGCTCACACCAACTGAGCTAACCAGCCAGCTCTTCTTTTTTCTTTTTTAATAGCTTTATTGAGATACAATTCACAGGCCATACAATTCATTCTTTTAAATAAAAAGTACAACTTAGTACTTTTTATTATATTAACAAAGTTGTGCAACCATCACCACTATCTAATTCCAGAACATTTTCAGCTGCACCCCAAACAGAAATCCTATACCCACTGAGCACTCACTCCCCATCCCTCTCTACCCCCAGCACCTACAACCACTAATCTATTTTATTTTCTCTAAGGATTTACCTGCCCTATATATTTCATATACGTGGAATCATATGGTCTGTGGCCTTTTGTGTCCAGCTTAGCATAGAGTTCATCCATGTTGTAGCATGTGTTCTTTTTATGGCTGAATAATACTCCATTGTATGACACACCATGTTTTCTTTTTTTTTTTTTTTTTTTTAAAGATGATCGGTAAGGGGATCTTAACCCTTGACTTGGTGTTGTCAGCACCACACTCTCCCAAGTGAGCCATGGGCCGGCCCCAACACCATGTTTTCTTTAACTGGGTTGTTTCTATCTCTTGAGTATTTTTTTTTTTAAATAAAGATGACCGGTAAGGGGATCTTAACCCTTGGCTTGGTGTTGTCAGCACCACGCTCAACCATTGAGCTAACCGGCCATCCCTATGTAGGATCCGAACCCATGGCCTTGGTGTTATCAGCACTGCACTCTCCCGAGTGAGCCACGGGCCGGCCCTTCCATCTCTTGAGCATTGTGCTGCTATGAACATGAGTGAACAAGTCTTTGTGTGGATGTATGTTTTCATTTCTCTTGGAGATACCTAGGAGTGGAATTGCTGGGTCATATGGTAACTATGTTTATCTGTTTGCAGTTGACTGTTTCTTAACCCCAGAAGCCTACCCGGTCATTGGAATGGAGGGTAGGAGAGGGATCTCAACACCCCCTCTTCCTCTCTTAACCCATCCCTGTACATCCTGAGCCCTTGTCTTCTACTGGCATGTTCTTATCAGATGAGAAGATGGCAGCCCTAGGGGTGCAGAGGCCTGGGAGGAGAACAGGGAGGGTTTCGATACAAGATTCCCAGAGGGAGGAAGCATCTTGAGACATGAGGGAAAGAGTCTTGGAGGAGGTGGCACTTGGAAAGACACAGCCAAAACTAGGGAGACAGATAGACAGACAAACCCGAGGCAGCTCAGCCGCAAAGCAAAAGGAAGAGAGATAGACTTGGTTCCCCTGAGGTATGGAGAAACAGGGCATGGTGGGGACGGGCCAGGCAAAGTTTTCTTCTAACAGCTTACATTAAAAAAAAAGTTATCAGATATTTAAAAAATCTGTAAGACAGTCACAACATTCATAATTCAACAGGTACAAAAGAATATACAGTGAAAAGACTCTGTCCTGGAACCACCTGATAATCTTCCCAGAGAAAACCACCATTACGTGAATTTCTGTTTTCAGAGATTTTTTTGTTTGTTTGTTTTGGCAGTTGACTGGTATGGGTATGGAACCCTGGACCCTGGTGTTATTAGCACCATGCTCTAACCAACTGAGCTAACTGGCCAGCCCTGCTTCCAGAGATTTTAATAAATCTGCGAGCACAAATGTGTGTGGTGTGTGTGTGTGTGTTGGGGGTATGTGTATGTGTTTGTGGTATGTGTATATGTGGTGTCGGGTATGTATGTGTGTGGGGTGTGTATGTGTGTGTTAGGTGTGTCTTTTGTGCATGGGTGTGGGGTATGTGTGTGTGTGTGTGTCTGGTTTGTGTGTGTGTGGGTGTCTGTGTCTCGTGGTATGCATGTGGTGTGTGATGAGGGTGTGTGGTGTGTGTGTCAAGTGTATGTGTGTATACACAGACACATCTCTTTTCCTATTGTACATTTGTACATAACTGGTATCAGACCATTCTGACTGTTCTGCACTTTGAGCTGCCTCTGTCTTTTTTGTTTTTTGTTTTTGGCAGCTGGCTGGGAGGGGAATTCGAACCCTTGACATTGGTGTTATCTTTTTTTTTTAAACTGAGAATAACTTATCATCTTTCACTGTTTCCGTGGGTCAGGAATTCAGAAGTTGCCCACCTCAGTATTTTCTGCTTTGTGTCTTTCATGGGGTTGTAGTCAAACTTCAGGGGCGTGGTCACCTGAAGGTTTGACCTCGATGAGTCTGTGCAGGAAGTGCCT
Source organism: Galeopterus variegatus (assembly GCF_000696425.1). Classification (NCBI taxonomy): domain Eukaryota; kingdom Metazoa; phylum Chordata; class Mammalia; order Dermoptera; family Cynocephalidae; genus Galeopterus; species Galeopterus variegatus. The sequence continues at coordinate 221,143 of NW_007727719.1, read as the reverse complement.
CATTTAATACTCGCTAGCCCCATGTTAGATAGGGGTGCTACAGGTCTGCTTCCAAGGTGGCTCCCTCCCATGGCTGGCAAGTCTTTGCTGGCTATTGGCAAGAAGCCTCAGGCTGCTTGAGTGTCCTCACAGCATGGTGGCTGTCTTCCCCAGAGAAAGCTATCTACGATGCAGGCACGAACTATGGGAGCTGCAATGCCTTTTTTTCTTTTGGAGGTAAAATTCACATAACATTTTAAAGTGTACAATTCAGTGGCATCTGCCTTTTTTTTTTTTTTTTGGTGGCTACAGGGCTCGCCATTTTGTAGCTGGCTGTCCAGCTACCATTTGGTAAGCTCCATGCTAGGAGCCATATGTAGGGCACAGTCTCCTCAGCTCCTCCTGCTGCCTGAGATGGTGACGTTACTGCTCTCCCTGCCCTTCCCGTGAGGGCATGGACTTGCTTGCCCTCCATCATGCTGCTTGTAAGTGGCTCTTTGTTTCCACAGAGAAAGGGTTTCAGAAAGACTCAGACAGAGGAGGGTCAGATAGAGGCTTACATGAGAGGGCTTTGTGGTGGGGGAGAGGGTCAAGGGGGCACCCAGGGGAGGCACACATGCATCTCCATGTGCTTAAACCTTTTTTTTATAAAGATGACTGGTAAGGGGATGTTAACCCTTGGCTTGGTGTTGTCAGCACCACGCTCAACTAGTGAGTTAACCGGCCATCCCTATATAGGATCCAAAGCTGGGGCCTTGGTATTGTCAGCACCACACTCTCCCAAGTGAGCCACGGGGTGACCCTCCTTTTTTTTTCAAAGTTTTTTTTTTTTTTTTTTTAGAACAGTTTTAGGTTCACAGCACAATTGAACAGAAGGTACAGAGATTTCCCATGTGGCCCCTACCCAACACATGCACAGCCTCCTCCATTGCTAACATCCCGTGCCAGAGTGGTACCTTTGTTACAACCGATGAGTCTAGTGTTACATCATTATCACCAGAGTCCATAGTGTACATTAGAGTTCACTCTTGGTGTTGTACACTCTATAGGTTTGGACAAATGTACGATGACATGTATTTATCATTACAGTATTATACATAGTTTTGCTTCCCTAAAAATCCCTTGCTCCATCTGTTCATCCCATCCCTCATCTTTTTACTGTCTCCACAGTTTTGCCTTTTCCAGAACATCATGTAGTTAGAATCAGACAGTACGTAGCCTTTTCAGATTGGCTTCTTTCACTTGGCAATGTGCATTTAAGGTTCCTCCATGTCTTTTTTTTTTTTTTTTTTGTCCTTTTTTTGAGACTGGCCGCACCGCGCTCAGCCAGTGAGTGCTGTGAGCGAACCAGTCATCCCTATATAGGATCTGAACCCGCGGCGGGAGCGCTGCAGCACTCTCCTGCGTGCGCCACGGGCTCGGCCCCCTCCATGTCTTTTCATGGCTTGATAGCTTATATCTTTTTAGCACTAAGTGGAACTTTTTTTTTTTTTTTTTTAAAGATGACTGGTAAGGGGATCTTAACCCTTGACTTGGTGTTGTCAGCACCACGCTCTCCAAAGTGAGTGAACCGGCCATCCCTATACGGGATCTGAACCTGTGGCCTTGGTTTTATCAACACCACACTGTCCTGAGTGAGCCAGGGGCCGGCCCAAAGTGTAACTTTTTTAAGGGAGATGTGTGGGCCATGGTAATGACATTAGCTTTCACTTCAAAAGTGATGGCAGCCATACTACAGTTCCTCCTACTCCCTGCTGCGTTGAGAAGAGGATAGACGCAGCAAGGATGGAAGGTGGAAGGTGAGTTGGGAGGTTATAGTAATGACCTAGGCAAGAGATAAAGGTTGAGGGGGGAGTAAAGCAGTGGTTGTAAAACAGGGATGATTGTGTCCTCCAGGGGACACTTGGTCAATTTCTGGAGACATTTCCTATTGTCACCATTTGAGGGGCAGGGGTTACTGGCATCTAGTGGGTAGAGGCCAGGGATGCTGCTGAACATCTTGCAGTGCACAAATGCACAAGACAGCTCCCACAACACAGAATGATCTGGCCCACATGTGAACTATGTCCAGTTGGAGAAACCTTAGAGTAAAGAAGTAGTTACTCTTGCTACATTTTGAAGGGAGAGCCAACAGGCTGTGCTTGCCAGTTGAATGTGGGGGGGTCTTCATGTTTGTCACTCCCCACAGGCCTGTTCTTTATTTTTAATTAAGCAACCTTTTATTTAACCCAATGTATCCAAACTATTAAATTTTAACACATAGTTAATATGGAATATCAATGAGATACTTTACATCTTTTTGTCATGCTGTCTTTAAAACCTGGTGTGCATCTTACACTCAATGCAGATGGTGAATTTTCAGCGGCTGGCATGAAGTATAGTTGTACTAAAGCAATAAAGTTGTGTTTAGTGGAAAAATATTTTACAGGTTTTTTCTTTAATTGTAAATGAATTGAAGTTAAATGAAATGAACAACTCAGTTACTCTGTTGCGCCTGCCACATCTCAGGTACTTAGTGGCCACAAGCTACTAGTGATGTCCATTCGTTCTGGGCAGTGCAGGCCTAGAGCTTGCCCAAGAATTGGCACCTCATCGGAGGTGCACCCCACAGCCTGGCTCTTGTCCTGCTTGGAGGCCTTCCAGAGTTCTCATTGCCCTCAAGGTAAAGGTCATACATGCTCCATAGACTGGCTTTCTGGGTTTCACTTTCCTTATCTGTAAAATGGGATTCCAGGGGCACCCACCTCTAGGATAGTTGTGTGGATCAAAAAGAGATAATGCTTCCATCAATGGATGAATGGATAAACAAAATGTGGTCTATCCATACAATGGAATATCATTCAGCCATGAAAACAAATGAAGTACTGATACGGTTTACAAAGTGGAAAAAAAAAAAAAGCAAAAGAAGAAAACAAAACAAAACAATTTGTAGCTGGAATGGACCTAGAAAACATTATGCTGAGTGGAAGAAGCCAGACACAAAGGCCATATATTATGTGAATCTGTTTATGTGAAATGTTCAGGATAGGCAAATCCGTAAAGACAGATAGTGGATCTGTGGTTGTGGGAACTGGGGGAAGGGGAAACTTTGGAAGTACTCCTAATAGGTATGAGGGTTTTTTGGGGAGTGATTAAAATGTTCAGGATTAAGATAGTGGTGATGGCTGCAAAACTTTGTGAATATACTAAAACCCACTGAGTTGTATACTTTATTTTTTATTTTTTTTTTAAAGATGACCGGTAAGGGGATCTTAACCCTTGGCTTAGTGTTGTCAGCACCACGCTCAGCCAGTGAGCTAACTGGCCATTCCTGTATAGGATCTGAACCCGTGGCCTTGGTGTTATCAGCACTGCACTCTCCCGAGTGAGCCATAGGCCGGCCCCTGAGTTGTATACTTTAAGGTGGTGAACTGTATGGACTATTTTTTTTTTTTTTTGTGGCTGGCTTGTACAGGGATCTGAACCCTTGACCTTGGTGTTATCAACATCATGGATTATGAATTATATCTCAATAAAAATACTTTTAAAAAAAGATTAAAAAACAAAGAGTAGGCCCATAGAAAATGATGATAATGATGGTGGTGACGGTGATAATGATGCTGGTGATGAATGGTGATGGTCATGGTGATGGTGGTGATGATGTTGGTGGTGGTGGTAATGATGGTGGTGATGAAGATGATGGTGATGGTGATGGTGGTGGTGATGATGACTGTGACCTCAAGGCCCTGCTCCTTCCTTCTCAGGCCTGGTCCGGGAGCAGGAGGCTGGGCTGCTGCAGTTCCTCCGCCTGGACGGCTTCTCAGTGTTGATGCGGGCCATGCAGCAGCAGGTGCAGAAGCTTAAGGTCAAGTCAGCATTTCTGTTGCAGAACCTGCTGGTGGGCCACCCTGAACACAAAGGTGGGATGGCCCCTGAGGGAGGTCAGGGTGGAGGGAGGGGGAGCAGATGACCTGGGGAGGGTATGGGCATAGGGGAGGGATCCGAACCCTCGGACGGGAGCGCCGCCGCGCTTCCCAAGCGGCGCACTATCCAGTGCGCCACCGGGCCGGCCCTCAGTAAAAATACTTTTAAAAAAAGATTAAAAAAAAAAGAGTAGGCCCATAGAAAATGATGATAATGATGGTGGTGATTTTTTTTTTTTTTTTTTTAAAAAAAAGATGACTGGTAAGGGGATCTTAACCCTTGACTTGGTATTATCAGCACCACGCTCTCCCAAGTGAGTCACAGGCCAGCCCTTTTCATTCTCTCTTTTTATCTGTGTGTTTTTCTGCTGTCCATTCAGCAGACATTTTTTGCGTGACTCCCATTTGCCCAGTGCTGTGTCAGTACAGGGGAGGCAGCAGGGAGATAGAGGAGCTCAGAGATTCTTGAGGGGATGATAAAGTTGTTGAATTATTATCTAAGTTATCTAATATGATTATTTATATCATATCACTGAAATATCTTAATAAGCTATTTCATTAAATTGATAAGAAATAAGTAAATGATAACCAATTGTTTAATTGATTAGATAAAAAGTAACTAATTGGGGCCAGCCCGGTGGCGCACTCGGTAGAGTGCGGCACTTGGGAGCGTGGCGGCGCTCCCGCTGAGGGTTGCACCCGGTCTGCTCACTGGTCCGCTGACTGGTTGAGTGCGGTGCGGGCGCGACACTGAGGGTTGCGATCCCGTTACCAGTCATGAAAAGACAAAAAGGAAAAAAAAAAAGTAACTAATTGATAAATAGCTCACTAGATATTTAATTAAATAGATAAGTAACAAATAAGTGATAAACAACTCAGATAAATAGATATTAAGTAACATATGAGAAATCAGAACTAATTATTCAAATCGTTATTTAATAATTTAAATGATTAATTAATTTAGTTAACCAATTGTTAAGTAATTTATTCATTCAATGAAGTACCTACCACTAAAATGTTGGTACTTCAGCAAAGCTGAGTCCAGCAAATGTGCCAACATACCCAGAGCATCCATTCTGTTGGGCCCACTCTTCTGTGGACACTGTCAAGTGTTTACAGAGAGGCGCTGGGCATAGAGGTGACCAGAAGAGACAGGATGCCCATCCACAGGTGTTCACCCGGACTTTATCATAGGACCCGCAGGCTATGAGACAGGGGAAGCCTGGGACTAGCCTGGCCTGGGGTTTGGGTTGGGGAGTGTGTTTGTCCCCCAGGCATCCCCTGAGCCTCTGGTGTGCCAGACAGTTGGCCGGGTGAAGCTGGGGTCTACCTGTGAGGCCCACCTTGTCCCCACCCTGGAGGTGCCCATGGGCTAATGGGGGCAGCTTCATGTAAACTGACCAACATTCCTTTTTTTCTTTCTTTCTTTCTCTTTTTTTTAAAAGATGACCGGTAAGGAGATCTTAACCCTTGATTTGGTGTCAGCACCACGCTCTCCCAAGTGAGCCACGGGCTGGCACTTTTTTCTTTCTTTTTAAACAATTATTTTAACAGCTTTAGTAAAGTATAATTGACATGTAATAAACTGCACATATTGAAAATGTACAATGTGGGAACTTTTGACATGTGTAAATACCTGTGGAAACATTCATTCTTCCATCCCTCCATTCATCAGGTAGTAGGTGGCCTTTGTGACAGGCCATGCTCTGGGCTCTGGGGATCTGTGGGGAACAAAACAGATACAGCTTGGGTTCTCATGGGGCTCGTAGGGTGACAAATAAACATGTCGACAAACACAAACATATATATGTGTTTACACACACACGCAGTATATATACGCATGTATAATATATGTAATACATTTAATATGTACTGTTACATATTTATTGCATGACATCAGGGAGTTAGAACTATAGTGAGGAAAAATTAAACTATTGAAGGGACAGAGAATGCCTGCTAATAGAATAAATTTTTATACATATTATTTTGTATGTGTGTGTCTACAGAACACATTTCTAGAAGGGTAATGGCTGGGGTATAGTATGTTAAAGTTGAAGGCTAAAGGGTTAAGGGCCATTTTGTCAGCTATTGCCAAATTGCTGTCCGTGGAGGTTGGACCATTTGACACTCCCCTGCCTCACGGGTGCCCAACTTTCCACGTCCTGGCCAGGACAATGTGGCTTCAAACCGTTTGACCCTTTTTCAGGCTGATTGGTGAAAAGTGGTATTCTAGTCCAGTTTATATTTCAAATGTGAGTGAAATTGGGCATCCTTTCTTTTTTGAGAACTGGTCATTCACATCTCTTGCCCATTTATCTTTTGGGTGGTGGTTTTTGCAATTGATTTTTAAAAGCTCCTTAAGTATTAAATATGTTAGCCTTTTGAATCACAAATATTTTTTACCAACTTATTTTTCTTTCATTTTTGTTTCTGACATTTTTTGCCATGGAGGTATCTTTTTTATGTGGTTCAACCTATCAGTGCTTTCTTTCTTGGTTTCAGGGGTTTGTATCCGTGGAAGGGGTCTTGAGTAGGGATTGACAGGTCAATTTCTGGGAGTTAGAAAGAGCCAAAGGAGGCTGATGTGAGGACTGACCAGTGGGGTAAGACTGGAGGCTGTGAGACCCTGGGTCTAGTTCAGTAGTTCAGAAACTGATGAGAAGAGAAAGTGAATCATGGATCAGTGGTCAGAGAAGCCTGGATGGCTTCTGGGGTGGGCAGGCAGCAGCCAGGAGGAACAAGGAGCAACCTCTGGGTGCTGAGCATGCTGGAGGCAGGGCTTGACCTTTGCACTCAGGGTTTCTGTTCTCGCTCCCCAATCCAGGAGGAGCTGGAGTTCTGCGAAAAGCTGCTACAGACCTGTTTCTCCAGCCCGACGGATGACAGCATGGATCGGTGAAACCTAGTGACTTTTTGCCCTCCTCTCCGTGGGAACCCGTCCTCCTGCCTCCCTCCCCACCCACAAGGTCCTTTCCCAAGGGATCACACAGTCTTATTGGTGCCTGCACCCTGGGCATGCCAGCCCACCTTTGTGCAGACCCCTGGAGGGGGTGCTGAGAAAGGCACCAGCTTTGGACCCCACCTCTCACACTCTCACACTTATCCCCCTTCTCATTTCCACACTGCTCTTCCAATAAAGGTGTTTCTCCTCCACCTCCTTCTTCACTGCTGCCTCTGTCACCTCCTCTGGAAGGTGCATGAAGGGCAGGAGAGGCACAAGCTTAGGGTACTTGGGGAGCCACTGGAGGAATAATAAAAGTGTTGCTCTTTATCATCCACAAAGCTGTTGTCTCCTTTCATCTTTCTGGCCTATCGAGAAGGAGTGTGGGAAACATCAGTCCTTTTTATTCACTTGGCATCCCTAAATTCTCCTAGGTTTGTGTAACTCCCCCCACTACATGTCCATGCCTAACAACACCCATTAAATGTTTTTCCTTAGAGTAGAAGCCATCTTTTCCCCCAGCATCCCTTGCAGTAGATAGTCATGTGACTTCAGCTCCACCAATCAGAATCTGTCAATGGTCTCGCTCCTCCACCAGTCAAAACCTGCCAGATGGTCTGGATGCAGAAGTGGATGCACCTGACTTCTGGGGCAGGCAGGCGGATGTTCTGGTGGTAGTGTCTGAGCTGGGTGTTGGTGATGGAGGCCACTCTGTGTCCCAGGAGCAGGCCTGTAGTTGGGTGTGGAACTTGATACCACTTCAAAACAAGACCTCAAATATGAAAAGGAAAGATTGGCAAACCTAAGGAAACAAATTGAGGACTGTTCTAAATTAGATTGTGCAGTGAATATTCCTTCCATTCCACTAAGTACACTTTCCCACTTATGGTGGGTGGGACATATACACCTGCCCCTTGACCTCAGGCTTGATCGTGTGACCTGATTTGACCAATGGGAGGTGGCAGATGTGAGGTGGCTTAAAATATGCTAACACAGTTGGGCTTGGTCTCTTGTGTACCTGCTTTTTGTTATGAGATGGTGCCTTGGGTAGCCCATTGGTGCCAGAGAGTGAGAGACATGGGGAACAGGACCAAACTTCACACCTGCAGCTCCAAGCTGTGAACATGATACATGCTACTGAGGTTGTCTGCCGTGCAGCAATAGCTAGCTGATACAACGACCAAACAACACCATGGGCCACAAATACACTAAAAATTGTAGGGACCAGAAGAGGCATGGCTGAAAAATCAAATTGCTGACAAGTGTTAGTGAATGCAGGTGTAATGACAAAGATTAATAGAAGCTAACATGTGAAGGAGAAATGCATAACTGGCATTTTTATGCCAAACAAGTAGAACAGAAAAATGTACTCAAACATGTAATTCAATAAAACGTCCCCGAAGAAAAATATCAACCTGTAGGTGAAAAAAAAGTATAAGTTAAGTTCCTCGGTGCTGATAACACTAAGGTCAAGGGTTTGGATCCCCCTACCTGCTAGCCACCAAAAAAAGAGAAAAAATTAAGTTCCTTATACGTACTTACTCATCTGATCCTTACAGCAGACCTCTAAAATGGGCAGGGAGGGGTCTATGAAAGCTGGGGAAACTGAGGTTCAAAACCAGACGGGACCTTAATGAATACTGATACAAGGCCTAGGAGGACCTTTTCAGTTGGTGTTATTAGAGGACGCTTTGTGCAGCAACCGGCAACAATAAAGACAAGGCCTGGGCAAAGGCCCGCAGGGGCAACTAAGGTCAGCCTGAGGCAGGGAGAAGGCGTCGCCAGAAAACGGTGTGGGACAAAAGTGCCTGGCCTTAGTTGGAGGGAAAAGCTGGGATGGAGTTTTCAAGAGCTCGACCCTGGAGCCAAGGCAGAACTACGATTGGAGGAGACAGAATAGAGAATCGACTTCCGAACGGAGAGAGTGTGAAGAGAAATCCTGGAGTAGGATATTAATAAGACATTGGAACGGAGCGGTAGAGAAACTGGCTACTGGCTGTGCAGTGGCGCCTGCGCATTGAGTCGACTGGTTTATTCCGAGACCAAGGGCATAAACGGGCGCAAGCGCATCTAAGGCGGAGGTGTTTCGAAGTGGGCGGGGTCAAGGGCTCCCGGGACCAGCACGCACGCGCACTGAGGGGTCCAGGCGCGCGGCTCTTGTCGCACCTGCGCACCGAGACAACCGCTGGAGGGCGGGGCCTCCTGTGCTGGGGGGATTATGGGATAGTGGCGGAGGGAACAGGCGCCAGGGGCCCTGAGGCGTCCTGCGGCACTTAGAAACCTCGCTGGTTTGGGGAAGAGAGCGGTTCAAGAAGTAGGCTTCGGCTTCCGTCGTTCGTCGCTCAGCCCTGCGGCCCGTTTGGACTGCAGAGGAGGACATTTTACCCTCCCGCGGGGCGCTGGATTGGGCTGGGGAAACCTGGTAGACTTCCCCCGTCCCTTCCCGCTGAATCGCCTGCGCGGGCCTAGCGACCCAGCTAACTTCCACACCCGCCTCGCTTGCGGACCCCGTAGGCGCCCGTGTAGGTCTCGAGAACCGGCCCCCGCAACCGCACCCGGCGCTGACAGCGGAACTCTGCGGGACTCGGCGCGCGAGGCCCCCAGCTGACCCGAGGGCGCGTGCGCGGTCGCCGCGAGCCCCGGCCCAGACGCCTGCGAGAGATCCCGACTCCGACCCCCGCCCCCACACA